>NW_015517885.1:17167-20460 GCF_001515645.1 Sinocyclocheilus grahami | reverse complement strand
TGAAATTTGACAGCTAATATTGGGTTTTGACATATCTAGTTCCAATTAAAATTCAAGGTCTGTTCAGAGTTGGAGCTTAATGTAAAAAGAACATAGGATTTTGACATCAACTAGTTTTGAATTTTTTTCCAACTAAAATGCAACATCTGTCTGATGTTGGAGGTTGATGTAAGACCAGTAGACCATAGTGTTTTGATGTCAACTCGATTTTCATTTCCAACCAAAACGCAACATATCCCTGATTTTGGAGGATGACTTCAAGCCACCGTTGGGTGTTGAGATAAACACAATTTTCATTTTTAACCAACACTTTGTCCATTGTTGGAGCTTGACATCAAGCAAACATCTGGTTTTGACATCAACTAAACTAAACAGATGCAAGGTCACTACAAATAGTAATCTAATGCATAACAGCAAGCTGAAGATACTTACAAAATAATCCTTTGGAAACAATAAAAGCATACAGATGTGGAAAAACCGTATGGCAAGTAAATAATGTATTTTCTTTCTTTCTCTTTTTTTTCACTGTAGTGTTATTCACAGCAAATCTTCCTCTCCACTGCAGCACTCAAATCTTATTTAAAGTTTTAAATATTCAAACTTGACACATCAGTTGGTTATGACACACCTGAAAACAATGCTGTCGGGAATCATTGACATCAAACTATCATTAGTGGTTACACTTTTTTTATTAAATTTTTTTTAACATTACTCCACACTGTTTTGGCTTTGAGACTGTATTGCAACAACTAGACACATTATGCAAGGATATTGAAATTGCCCACATCTAGGTAAAAATTTTATGACAATCGTGCTTTGTTGGATCCAGCACTGCTTGACAGCATCGCAGAATAAAAAGGGTTTTAGCCACAGAGATCTGCACAGTTGGTGGAGTTTTGCCATTCATTATAGAAAGAAGGAGAAAGAGACAATAGATAGAAAAGAATAGAAAAATGTCTTCATATTCCCTCTGTGATTGTTGCAGCATGTCTGTCGTGCCCTCACCTCATCTTTCAAGTGGCAACTGGGTTTGTTTTCCCCATGAAAGTTGACACCAAATAGCTCATCCAGATAAATTCTACACAAACCACACAAAAAGAGTGTCCTTTCTACTCTTAAATAACTGAAAAAGGACCCAATAAAACAGAAGAGAGAAAAAAGAAGGAGAAGAGGGCAAAAACATGTACATTGAAGACCATTGAAAAGAAGGTGGATGACAGTCAAGTACAGATGACAGGATGAGACTGTATGTGTGGCTCCTACACAGGACCACAGTCAAGGGCCCTATTTGGAATCAGACAAAACTAGAAAGGCATCCCTCTCTCGATTTACCTCTTTTTCCCTCAGAAGCTTCAGGAAATGGCAGGCGGAGTGAGGGTCTAATCCTGCTGTTGACAAGACCGCAGGGAATCGTCCCCTCTGCGGCGGATTCATTCCAGTGTCACTCTGTCTCCTCTGATCCTCACAGCAGCAACGGCATGTTGAGGGAGACAGCTCTTTCTCGACTTCTCTTTCATACTCTTTCATTTCTCACTCCCCCTGCCAATCCAGCGCTGTTTCACTGAACGCATAGCGAGAGAGAGATGAAGACTATTCCCTTTTGTCCAATGTCACACTATCCTCCCCAGCTAATATTAAAAAAATGCTTGTAAATTTGCTGAAGTTTCTGAAGAAAGCTACTTTTATGACCTGACACCAGTCTCTAAAAGTGACCCAACAGCAAATGAGCCCACATATTTCAAGAGCCAGTGCGGTCTCATTAGTATTCGTAGGTGGGTGTTTTTTTCGCTTTGGCTCTGTGGACTGTAGAAAATAAATTCACTTACACTTTTCACACGCTTACTAATTTGTATACTATCAATTGTCAGTGCATATCCAGTGTACAGGATGCTGTCACTTTTGTTAACTTTTGAATTTTACAATTTTAGTTTTCAGTTTACAAGTGTAATTTCTACCATATCGCAAATATGCATTAATAAATGTTGGAAATGATGAACGTGATATTATTCACTATACAATGAATTGTCTTGTCACTTTTTTTTAATGGTCAGGTAATGTATAAAATTCATAAATTATGCAGAATGCTTTATTTATTTATTTGAATTATTAAATCTATGCATTAAAATTGCTAGAAAAGTAGCCAAAGTAAAGTATGAAAATGGTCATGGTCAAATGCCTCTGGGAGAAAGTACATATACAATTGTATGTAAAAATAATAAAAGTACCGATAGTATGTTAATACCCAGATATTTCTACATATATTTCTAGTGCCCATACATTTATTTTAAATTGCTGGGCTATTAATACAATAATACATGGATAAACATATATTAATAAATAATACATTTGTCATTATGTCCATCATTAACTCAATAACTACTGAACTCACCAGTAATGCAAAGGTTCCAGAAATTCCAGTTTGGACTAGTCTTTGAAAAGTGGAAGACCGTTTGTAAAATTCATACATCTATAAAGTTATACATGTATAAAAGGCTTTGCATTTTATGTTATAGAAGATGTGCATACATTGATACTGAGTCAGTATTAAACCAAAAGGAACATTTTATGTATGAATATTAATGAGATATCATGAATAAAAATGGAGTTTAAAGACAAAGTAGTAAAAGAAGAATGATTGTATGACAGCACCATATTCCTCCTTTTTTGACTACTTTCAAGTTAGCCTGTAAGAAGCTGGGTAAAATGGTCATAAGATGCATTTGCTGTAGTTATTTTATAATTCATGTGATTCTGTGTGCCACTGTGAAATTCCCTTTTAAAGCATGTGAGCTGACTGAAGTGCTGAGATATACTTTATAATACCAGCGCTTCTTCATTATTATCCTCCAAGAGCCTTTTACACATTTGCTGAATGGATGTTAATTGTACAGTTGTAATGAATGGAAAGTTGTTCTGCATAAATCAAGAAAAGCAGAACAAGCACTGCATATTATCTGAAGGGTTCAACCTTTACAACTCACATTATACTTTTCAAATTAAAATGCAGAAAAGACGTTACAATTACTAATTGTTTTAAGTGAAAGTTGTGTATGTCAAACGTGTCACTAATGTGTGTGCATATTAAAGGAATGCCTTTAATAAAAATAAATAAATAAAATCGCCATTATTTACTCAACCCCATGTTGTGTAAAATTCATATGCCAAATCTTCTGAAGCCATTTAGTTGATTTTGTGTGAGGAATGTGCCATTCTCATGATGTAGCAGCGTCTTAAGCAATAGTAAACATTAATCTATGACTTTTGGGGAAAAAATAAATTAAATTAAATTAAAT
>NW_015517885.1:0-565 GCF_001515645.1 Sinocyclocheilus grahami | reverse complement strand
ATATATATATATAATTGAATACTGAGGCTTTTCCAAGCAAATATTGATGAATATGGTTGTTTGTGGTTAAATTGTTTAGTCATTATATCATGTAATTAATTAGATTTATACTATTGTAAGTGAATGATTATCCTTTTGTATCCAACCTGATTGATGAGTTCTGCAGGAATGAATCTGAGGTTGCATTTTTGCACTTCCGGTTCCAATGCCCCAAAATCAACTTTTGTCAATTATATTTTGTGATGTCAGAGAGTATTATGAATCCACCACAAAAAAAATTAAAAAATTAAAATAAATAAAATAAAATAATCATTTTCAGTTTGTTAACTTTTCTTCGCTCATGTCTAAAAGTTAATACTTTGGTATGTCTGACATTGAATCTTGATATCTGTCCAACCTTGGTATGGTATTGCATAATCCAAGTTTCACAGTATGTTGATTTGTCATTTACAACAAAAACCGGACTCCGTTAAAATAATTCCAAACAAAATAACCAAATTGCAACATCTTTGTTTAAAGGTGAAATTTGACAGCTAATATTGGGTTTTGACATATCTAGTTCCAA
>NW_015517884.1:2872-3293 GCF_001515645.1 Sinocyclocheilus grahami | reverse complement strand
ACAGTCACTTACTGAAATACATTAGTGCTCAGAGTCTGTTTGGGTAGAATGCTGCAGAGTTCATCCGTACATATTGCACATACTGAAATCTACACCACTGGCTTATTTACATATGCTTGCACAGTATATCATAAGCCATGCTACAGGTTTCTAAAATGCACTTAGGCAAATAGATCAATACTCTATATAAAACTAATAGGAATGAATGAGGCCCTTTAGACACACAGAGTCCTAAATTGTCTGCTAACTGTTGCGATACAAAACTGGTGTAATGTGTTCATTTTAAATCAGGTTGTTCATTGACCTTATTAGTAGCTAGCGTCAATGTGAGAACACACTATTCCCTCCACTGACTCACAGCTTAACATTGCGCTACCCCTTGTCACTATCGGTTATGTATGTCATTCTCTTCCATTGTCAG
>NW_015517884.1:0-2019 GCF_001515645.1 Sinocyclocheilus grahami | reverse complement strand
GAATTAAATGACTTTTTAAACCGTTTAACTGATTGTATTAATCGGCCAAAATTCTTACGGTCGGTTAACCGGTTAAATGGTTAAAATAAACATCCCTAAACTGATTGTATTAATCGGTCAAAATTCTTACCGTCAGTTAACCGGTTAAACGGTTAAAATGAACATCCCTAAACACAACGAAGAATCATTTATACACACCAATATATCAAAACATAAAACCAGCCATGCTTATTTACATATTACCTTTTTTTAGCATTTATATCAAAAAGGAAACACTGAATCAGTTATACATCAATTCACTGAATTGACAGTTTGAACTGATACTGTACATGGAAATTAACTAAACTAACTAGCCCTAAAGCAGTTTTGGCTAAATTATTTTAAATGCAAGAGGCTTTTAAAACATCGTAATTGCTACTACTCTAATTATGATATGGTCTTAAGGAAACTTAATGGCCAAAAAAGTGCATTAAAATCACGATATTCAAGATTACCAGAAAAATCAATATATCTCCATGCCCTGTTGTAAAATGTATAACCATGTAAGATAATCTTTTTAAATAAGATTACTGACCTGGTCACAGTTCCAAATTGACCATGAGTAATGTTCAAACTGATGTCAAACTGACAACAGGTTAATTGTCTAACCACTATATATTGTGTTTTAAAGACCACAGATACTGAACAATCAGACTGCATGATGTTACCCAATGTTTAGTTCTTAATGACTTAGCATCTTTAAACAAGATCAAGGAGAAGGTCTTAACTAGATTATCCTTGATATTAAGGATTGAGAGTAGTCACAGAAGGATGTCCACAGCATGTTTACATATTTATTCCATTAGTGTACAACCATTATAAGCCTCATAGACTCGAACACCTGAAATGAAGATACTGCAGTGCTTGGATATCTTTACTATGGAATGAAACAAAAACAAAAATCTATAATAACTTTTTTTTTTTTTAAAGTTCAGTTGTGGTTTATTCATATTGGTTAAGGAAAGTATGCCAGATCTCTGTAGTCTGTCACATCCTCCACAACACAGTACTCAGAACCAGGACTTTGCGGCATGCAAATTGCACTGAGCACTGACTTTTGTATGTGTTTGTGCTGTTACATGAGTTGCATAATTATTTCAGTGCATCTGCTGCTAAGGCAATGCATATAGCATTTACAGAAGACTGAAACAGAACAAATGTAGGTGTTACTGGGGGAGGACGGTCATGCATCTTTCACAGTCATGTACATTTAAACAGCAATACCTTTAGAAACCAACCACCCTGATCTCCATACTACACTACCACACTAGTTCAATCATTAGCTCTGGCCCAAAACCTAATGAGAGGCACACTAACGAAACCTGTTCCAAAAGAAGTAAAAACAGCAGATAAAGTGAGTTGAAAATGGATTAGGAATATCAATTATTAAATACTAAAAAATATCAATAAAAAGTCACATCAACAGTGGAGTTTCCAGCAGAGTGCTCTAAATCAGTCCCTTATGAGGTTACAGTTCAGGCAGGATGTTAACATAGAATACAACAGCGTAGTTAGACGGCTCAGTAGGTTTTATACAGTAAACAAACAACAACGCAAAACAAAACCAAACAAAAAGAAAGCAAAACATAAAACACAATTACAAAACATACCAAACAAAACTGAACAAGACAGGACAAACAAAAAAAAGACAAAACAAAAACAAGACAAGACTAAATAAAACAACAAAACAAACAATTTTTTTAAACATTATTTTATATAAATAACTTTAATACAATCGATTGTTTTTAATAAAAAGAAAATCATTCCAATATAGTCCTTTGAAATTGAGATTCAATTGATTTCACCCAGCAGTTCTTATTTGGTACAACGAAACCCACAAAGTGATCTGAAGATTTCAATAAAACCCTGCTATCATAATGTTGAAGTAGGATCTGAACTGCACAAACAAGAAGGCGCACTCAGAATCTCTGCTGCGGTGGAGCACTCAGGCTTTGATCTGAGAATAGAGGACAGGAGACT
>NW_015517883.1:2429-3293 GCF_001515645.1 Sinocyclocheilus grahami | reverse complement strand
GTCTGTTTCAGGTCTGAGAAGGAAAGAGAACGTTTAAAGAAATATTGGTCACTCATTTCTTCAAATTAACATCTTGACAGAACTCTCCCCAGCAGTACAGAGTGAGGATGCTCTGTGAGACACTCACAGGTACCAGTTGGTCAGGGTCATCATGATGTAGAGGGAGGCCAGGAACAGAGAGAAGTGGAAGAAGGAGTAGCTGTATGTGACGCTGTCCTCTTCGTTATCCACAGCACGCCTCACGCCGTCCTCAGAGACACCCTCACAGGCATCAGCGGATGCCAGCCCCTGAACTTCCTCTGTCTGCATCAGCTTATTCACCTGGCTGTTGTTTGAGGAGCGAATGCTAGAAAAAAAACAAGAAGCAAACACATAAAAGATGGCTTAGATCAAATAATGGAATTAAAAATGACTTCATTTCAAATATGAATTTTACGTCTAGGCCTATGTTAAATTTGCTTTATGAAACCAAATAATTTGACAATGAGTCAGACTAACTGAAATAGTTTTATGAGGTAAAACTTGTTTTATGAAACAGGCCTCGAGGCATTAAAAGTGTTCATATTTTCTCCATTGCATATTGCATTGAATCGCATTGTGTTGAATCAAATCGAATCGAAATCGGATTGCACTGCATCGTAATAGGGGTGAATCGTATCGTTGGCTATGCATCGAGATCGGCCTCAGTCATGGAGATGCACATCCCTAATATACATACATACATACATACATACATACACAAAAGCAAATACACCAATAAACATTTATTTGAAGACAATTAAAAGAAAAAAATATATATATAATATATATATATACTGTTATACTGTTCAGCACAGCTTGTATTCATTTAGCATTTCTTTGTCT
>NW_015517883.1:0-907 GCF_001515645.1 Sinocyclocheilus grahami | reverse complement strand
TGTGTGTGTGTGTGTGTGTGTTTAACTTTGACTGCACTGTGTGTCAATCACCTTAATGTCAAATTCTTAAAAGTTGTCCACTTTTTATTGTGCATATAAGCACCCTTTCACCTGACCGACTCTTTCAGAGATGAGGGTGCTTATAGATTCTCATGAATTAAAATTCAATCAGAAAGTTCAGAGGTACAACAAAACAGCATTCAATGAAGTTCATCTCATGAGATCTGTTTGCGAGACTCACTGGGGTTGTTGCTCATCGCAGACCATGTGAGATACATGGTGTAGAGAGAGATGAGAGACGCCTGGAGCAGCCCAGAGCTTGGCTGAGCCTCCTGTAACACAGTTACACACAATCTAAATCATTCTGTCAGTGTATGTGATGTGTGCAGATCTGATACGCAAATGTTCACATTCTGACAGACTTGTCTGCTTTATCTTGTCTGCATCCATTCAGAGAGAAAAGCAAGAAAACCAGCAATGACCTGCACTTTTGGAAGAACAGCCACCACAGACACCATGATGCAGAAGATGAGGTTGAGACTGATGAAGGCTTTGTGCTCGGCGCAGTCCTCCGGCTGTGTGTAGAATATATAGAACAAAACCACAGCAGCAAAGGCACAGATATAGTGCACCACTGTGAACGACAGCAGGGCTGTGGAGAAAAGGAATATGATTGTAGCCAAAGCGGCTCATATTTGATATTTAATATACAGTTATGTGGATTTTGGGTCAAAGAAAGACACCAAGTGACCAACAAATTGTCCCTCATGGACCCTTTTCACCTTCCTCGGGTGCTCAAAAGTGGAAGTCTACATAGTAGGTAAACTTCTATGTCACTTCTATGGTCAACTAATATGTGACCCTGGACCACAAAACCAGTCTTAAGTGTCAATTCAATTTCAAATTT
>NW_015517882.1:2659-3293 GCF_001515645.1 Sinocyclocheilus grahami | reverse complement strand
TAGTAAGTGTGTGTTTACACATGTCCATGGCTAACTGGATTAACTCGCTTCATGTATTTCAAGGGAACCAGGGAAACGTAGATCCAAGCAGGTCCCTCTGTACAGACTTCAGTATAATCTCAACTGGACGCTGTCACAGGATCTGTATCCATCACCATAAGTCACTGGGCTATTTCTTCATCCCTGCCAGCATGTGTCTAATATGGGGATTAGCTGGTGATGGCAGCTAGCCTGGCCACTGGAGCTGAGGGCAAATCACTAACCCTGTTTTTTAAGGCTGGGGCCTGGGAAGGCTGGCCATGTAATTGCATTAGGCTAGTCACGATCTGCTGGCATTGCACTTGCTGAGCTTGACTGCTAATGCTCACAACCAACCCAAACATATATCCTCCTGGCAGAATGGGCTGTTTAGCTTAAGACCTTACATTTCACTTTTCAGCCCCACAGACTTTACCAGTCCTCTTCATGTCGCTTTGGTAACTAGTAACTAATAACTCTGCTATTTCACTCTGTAAAGTATAAAGGCAAATACTTTTACAGACCCCCATGTGAGAAGTATCATGGCCAGTTAGCAAATGACTATAACATCTTATTGATTCTGTATGAATGTATTCTGTATTGATTCATTGCTTTT
>NW_015517882.1:0-1666 GCF_001515645.1 Sinocyclocheilus grahami | reverse complement strand
GAATTTAAAACTTTAAAATAAAGTGTGACCGAACTATATATATATCAAGGTTTGTGATTTTTTTTCCAGCAGAAATGAAATGGAGATATGTTTTATTTTTTTCTTGAGTCAAGGATTCCAAAAATATACGGCACTTGATTTACAAACAGTTCAGACGTTACTGTGGGTATAAAACACTACACACCTCTGTTCAAAGTGCAGCATCCACAGTATCACATATTTACATATATACTAAAACACCAATGGTTTCACATACTTGAGAAAAGTCTGACTGAACTTAGTACCGGGTTCGTCAGTGTTGAAATTATGCTGTTTACAGATTCCGATAACCTACACATATATCTGTACATGGTATTACGCATCACAGCAGCACACATTGGTACACTAACACCAACACTGCATGTGCATGTGCGCCCTTTCATAATAAGACATGGTACTCTCTTTTGAATTAACCAATCACTTTTACTGAATGTCTTCTGGTCATTGTTTAAGTGATGCTGATCAACCCTGAATAAAGATCTACTGTCTCTGCAGGTTTTTCTTGCTTGTATGGTGGTGCCAGCATCACGCTATAGGGTTGCTTCTCTTCAGTTAATATTAAGAAGTTAAATTAAGAAGGATTTCAGATAATTTTGGTTTGCAAATCATTCAAGAAGGAATCAGGGATAGCACCAAATACAAGACCATTTTGGCAAAAAATATGCAGGCTTCCATTAAATATCTTAAAATGAAGAGACATTTCATCTTTCAGCATGATAATAACCTCAAATACAAATCTAAGTCGACATAGGAATTGCTTCAGAAGAAGAAAAAACGGCTCAGTTAGAGGCTAGAGCTAAATCCAGTCAAAAACAACAACAACAACAACAGGGCGGTACACAGAAGATCCCCCCACACTATGATATTGAATCTCTTTTGAAAGAAAGAATGGGGAAAATTGGACAAATCAGTTGGTAGACACTTGCTGTTGTATTCATGTCACGAATCCTGTCCATGGACTTCCGTCCGATTGCCACCAGAGGTCACCCTTCTGTTACATTGACTCTCACGCTACACAAACTGTTGCATGTCATCCCGGACTACATTTCCCATCATCCATTGCACTGATTGCACACAGCTGTAACCAATCACACACACACACACTATATTACACCCACTCAGATTCTTCTTCAAACTGCCGAGTATTATATGCGCATATCGCTACCCTAGCTGATAGCTACTTTACGGAGCCTGCTCTAGTTTTCATAGTCTAGTCATTGTCATAGTCTTGCTTGCTTTCCCGTGTTCAGATTCTTGCCTGAGTATTTTGGATTACCCTTTTGTCTTGTCTTTTGTATTATGTTTGCACCTTGCCTGGTTACCTCTCTTGTCAAGCCCTTTGGACTACGTTCGCCATCGATCGACCCATGCCTGTTTAACGGATTACTCTTGTGTCTTGCCTGTGCCATATCTGTTTGCTGGTGTTCGACCCTGCCTGTTTCTGACCATGTCTTCTAATAAAGCTTTGCAAATGGATCCGCACGCCTCACGTCTCTGTCACTCCGTAACAATTCAAAGCAAGAGATGTTTCTGGTGCAACCTTTTTAAAGTTTCTATTTGTTTATTTGAATATTGTTGGTTCTACCATTGCATTAGTTGTGGAAAAATATCTAACATGACTTGATCT
>NW_015517881.1:756-3293 GCF_001515645.1 Sinocyclocheilus grahami | reverse complement strand
TCAGTGACGATCGCAGGTGGTTTTGGGGAAATCATTCCAATCAAAACAATCATAGTTTAACCCTGAATCTCCCGTCTGTATCTTAACACCTGTTTTCCATCGTATGACCAACTTAAAGTAACAGACTTCAGCGTTTGCATATTTTATGAATACTTTATGAGTCAGATACAGCTCTCTCTCTCTCGCTTGCTCACTTGGTCGAGCTGTAGTCCTCATTATCATTGGCTTTCATGGGATTTATAGGACGGGCTTGTGGGATTTTAGGGGGTCATTAATCAGAATAAATGTCTCAAACAGCTGTGTGTGCTGATTCCTCTGCTGTTCTGAGCGCACATTTCTGTTTTATGTGATCAATAAGGAGAAACGGGGCCACAGAACCGGGTCCGTTTAAAAGCACATGCATCTGGACCTCAGACTCACTGCGGATGTAGATGAAAGCAGAAGCTTTTCTCCACCGACCAACCTTCACCTCATGAATCCTCCCACAGGCACCTGCACTTCATGCCGCTTTGAATGATTAAATTAACGAATACTGGCTGTTTTGTAATGCTGTGGAAAATCACTTTTCTGAGCTCACCGGTTTCGGTTATGTAAAGACATTTCAGATTGAATCCGCTCTGCTTCTTGCACTCAGAATACCAGCAAGTTTTTAAAATGCAATTATCTTCTATTGACTGGTTTATTGAGATCTGAGGTGATTTTCAAAGACTAATTCATCTAAAAATTACAATAATTTCATTCCATTTTGATCCAATTCTGTGTACCTTTCTTCCATGTAAGGAGATGTTTAGCTAAACGTTCATGCTGCTGCACCTTTCAATACACTATTAGAGTTTTATGAAATCCATTTTATTTTTTGCAAAATTCAAATTTTTTTCCAACATGCAGTTTTTTTTTTTTTTTAAAGAATTTTCCAAATTCATTTTTTTCCATAAAATTTTTTGGACTCTGTTTTAATGGTTAAATTGAATTTTAGTAATTAAAGAGCATGTCTAATTAATTTAAATCCTGAAACATACAATTTAACAACAATTTACTAAGTACATTTTAGGGCGCTATGAAATACATTTTATTTATCTAAAATTCGGTTTTATTTTTTCCCTTGTTCCATTACTTGCATGTTAATTTTTCTGGATTTCATTTGAATGGTTTAATTACAATTTAATAATCAAAAAGAATGTGAAATCCATTGAAACTTTAAAACTTTAACAACTTAAAAATAATGATAATAATGGAGCCCTTATGACATCCCCCCCCCTCTGTTGTGTGTTTAAAGTTTTCTGGATTTATGATTTAATACGACTTTATTTAACATTATTTAACATTTGAATATATGCAAGTACAAGTGGGATTTGAGTTATGGAAAACAATAAAACATTTTTGTCTGTTCTTTACACAAATCTATCATGTGGCTTCACAAGTCCTCATTAATTTTCATTGTGTGGACAAAGAAATTTGGTTTTTACTTTGAAACAATTTTCACTCAGATATTGCTAGTAGTTTCACAATTAATTGCAAGAAAATGACAAGTGACACATTGAGTTGAAATTTTCAAGTAGAAAGACTTCTATAGTATTTTCTTGTAAAACTTACTCCAATATTCTTTGTTTTATTTTCTGAACTCTGTTAGTTCCATGGAAGAGTGAAAGTCAGGCAGGTTTGGAATGAAATGAGAGTGTGCGTAAATAATAACATTTTCATTTCTGATGCTATTCTTTTAACATTTTAGATTTTGCAGTGCTTCAGTTTTATTCAGTTCATTTTGAATGTGAAATTAACATGTAACTGTCTTCCTCCACATCCCGCTTTCTCCAGCAGAAAGTTTCTTTATTTATTTAATGAGGTAGAACATTTCTGTTTATGAATTCTGCGCTGTTTCACAGATGAGTCTCCACATGTCAGGATTTCCCCCTCTGAAACACAAGCGCAGAGTTTGTTTTTTACAGAGACGTGATTAATATGAAAGAAGCTCAGCAGGACCGTGAAATATGTCTTTGTTTTCTCAAAGTCAGCATGTTCCTGAAGCTGTGCGGCTTTAATTAAACATCAGATTCACGTTCGCTGTCAGAATAATCTCTCACATCCTGAAGGACACGAGCGGACGAACTGTATCAGAAATAAAGAATTATTCTGTGCACACACACGCAGGACACTGCTGCTGTGATTTTTTTGTTGTCTGTTATGGTAATATGTTCATGTATAATGTCCACATACGCAAGGCAAGGTTGTAGGAATGACAAGCAAGTTTAAATATGGAAGTGAATATACAGTACTAAATTACCATTCTCTGTGTGAATGGAATGCAAGAGACACTCCACAGTTTAAATGTAGTCACTTTTGGGTTTCTGTCTGTTAGGATGCTTAGATCTTAGATGGCAGCTGATTATGTCAGTAGTGTACTGTGAGACAGCTCATTACGTTTCAGAATAGAGCTTGTATTGTTGTCCTTATTTCTTAATTATTTTGGTGTTTCTATTGTGTTTCTATGTGGTTTCTGAGTGTTTTTATCATGTTTCACTGCAGTAGAGTGTGTTTTG
>NW_015517881.1:0-433 GCF_001515645.1 Sinocyclocheilus grahami | reverse complement strand
GATGCTCTTTTACAATGTGGCTGACTATGCTGGCAGTGTACTGCGAGGCAGGTAGGCCTATTGGAACATAGTGTTCTTGTTTTGTCTTTCTAGTGATCACACAGGGTATTAGACAGACATTATCTGTGTGGTGAAACCAGACTGATCTCTGAAACACAATGGCACTGTTTTATCCTGTTCTTTCGCTCATGTCCTTTCAGGATGATTCTGTAACTAAATTACATTATAATTTGCTATAAATTGCAGATTTCTTTAGCCAATGCAGTTCCTGTCTGACTGTCATCTTTCTCATTTTATTCTCCTCTCTCTTGCTCTCTCTCTCTCTGTTTTTGCTTTGAGAAGCATTGTTCTGATAGAAGTAGGTCAGGTGCTCCTAACTGATCCATTAGTTTCAGCTGTAAATTGAAGGACAAAATAATAAAACTGATTTCTG
>NW_015517880.1:2591-3293 GCF_001515645.1 Sinocyclocheilus grahami | reverse complement strand
TATATATATATATATATTACTGTTGATGTTATTTAGTGTTTCAGGTAATGTTTTCGGCTGGGTGTAGCTATGGGGAATACCACCCTATTTCAGCAGGCTACTTCAACTTCTGTGGAGTTAAAGAACAAGTTCTGTGAGGCTGCGCCCTCCGGAGGTCACTTATGTCGGCCGCCTACGTCATTGAGGTCGCCTCATGTCAGAAATGTAACCACTGCATTCCAAAATGATAAATAAGTTACAGTAAAGTACGCCTTACGATGAATAACTGCCAATGTTATAATGTGTACTTTTCTGAACTGGGACAACATCGATGACGTAACGTTCAAGATGGCAGTATGGACGCCTTCCTGAAATCCCTGACTCGTCCATTTGATATTTATGCCATTTAACGACTATAAAGTCCTGTGCATTTTTTTTACGTATTACTTATTGTAGTGACAGCTCAGTCTATTTTTGTGAATGATGATGAGTTCCTCTGTTGTCTTAGTCCAAGTCTGATCTAATGGAGTTTAGGTTGACGTCGACAACAGCCAGTGTTGCCATGTCCACTTATTATAAGCGTCTCTGGGATTCTTTGTTCATAGTTTACTTATAAATACGGGCAGTAATGGGTTGTGTGTTTGTTTTCCATGTAATTAATTTCTAATTATTTAAAGTATATTTTATTACTTTAAAAGTAGCCTATTTTAGAATAAAATGACT
>NW_015517880.1:0-989 GCF_001515645.1 Sinocyclocheilus grahami | reverse complement strand
GTGTGTATCTGAGCTGTGTGAGCTCTCTCAGTCTTCTACCTCTCCCGCTGTGCTCATTAGACTGGCCCAGTACTATGCCAGCTGGGCTCAACTACGAGACACGCTCATGCCTGAGTGGATCCCACAAGGTATGCCAGCGTTTGTTTGTGTATATGAGTGAGAGAAAGAACTTGTTGAAGACGGTGAGAAAATGTGTTGTAAGTAGGAGGCATGGTTGCAAGTCTCATGTCATGTTTTGTCTCTCCACTAGGCGTTGTGGCAGTGGTTGTTTCAGATGACTGTTCCGTCTACTATCTTCTGCTTAAGGTTTTGCCAGCTCTAGCTATGGGTGAGTCTTTCTCTTAAAAAATGATATGATACATAATATATGAACAATAATATGATACTTTCTTTTCTGAGTTTCATATACTCTCCAGACATTCAAAGGATGAATGAAGTGACATAAAAAAACAGAAGAAAAAATAAGATAACATTTTTATGTTTTTTTTTTTTTAATAACTTGCAGACAGCAGCAGTTAAGGCATTTGTTAACTTGTGTTGACAGTAATAAATCTGTGGTGCTTTCAAAAAATTGCGTTGTTGCAGATGCAGCCCTAATGGCACATAAACTACATGTTTCACATTTAAAGATAATACTGAAAGTTGTAAATTAATTTGAAAAATCAATTTTGTACTTGACCTTAGTATTGATTGACAGTGTTTTGAACATCTTCCCTATGAAATTGTGTGTGTGTGTGGGAGGTGTATTTATTTTCCATTGTAATTTTAGTTAGGTTTATTCATTTTGTGTTTTATCATTTGATTGGTTTTGTTTGTAAAATATATCTATATAGTTTTTTTTTTAATGTTTTAATACATGAAGTTAAACTAACTGAGAAATGTTTCCTTGGCACTAGCTGAAATAAAATGACTATTTCATTTTATTTTAGTTAATTTTTATTTTATTTTAAGTAACAATTTTTTATAGTTTTAGTTATAACTACAGTTAA
>NW_015517879.1:1393-3293 GCF_001515645.1 Sinocyclocheilus grahami | reverse complement strand
CGGGTGCGAGGGCCCGTTCATCGCTGCTTGCAGCTTTAATTTGTAATGTTTCTGGGTGAATTTCATGAATGATAATAACTATATAATACTTCTTTGTTAATTAAATATAATACTTACATAAATATATATTTTTAATTACTAAACATTTATTTTTTGTCTTCCTTTTTACAAGATTACTGTTTACATTTTTGTCTTCTGTCAAGAAAAGAGCAACTAGGTTGTAAAAAATAAAAACATTTGATTTATTGGGCAATAATTCATCAGTCATGCGGGATGACACATCTTCCTTTAAAAAATTTGGTTTCATGTGATAATCATCTTATCTTGCAGCAATAATTTAGTTGAAAAACAACCAAGGAATAAAAAACCCCAGAAGTAACTAAGATGAAAAATCTCAACAATTAGGTCTACATTAATAGAAAATTGCAATTATTATTATTATTATTTTTTTTTTTGTGTACTGTAGTTAGGGGAAAAAACTTCAATTAATCACAGGATGTTTCATATATTTTATTTAATATATTTTAAATCTTAATATATTTAATTAAATATACTGAATATAAAATTTATTTAATTTATTTTAAATAGAAATGAATTTACAGTATAAATAAAATGATGGTTTAAAAATATTCATTATGCATTAAAAATGACAAAAAACATCTTTGAATATACAATTAGTTAAAGCATGATTTTTTTGCATACTTAAACTTACCCATGTGTAAAATTGACATTAAAATAATGTCATAATGCAACAAATCTACATAATCCTTTAAAAAGGATTCAGTTTCTTTATGCTATTGGTGCAGTATGTACCAGACACGTTCTGACACGTTTCAACAAACTTTTTGTCTTTTACATATGGTATTCTGTCTTTCCAAATCAAAACATGGCCATAATTGCTTTTGTTTCCCTCCCCATGTAACAGTCTAGACCAAGTGATGTCTGCTTGCATCATCTGTTTCAGGACAAGAGACTTTTAACTGAGCTTCTCTACACTCTGCTGGCAAAGAAAGAAGAGGGAAGTTTGCGTGACTTCTGCAGTTACACAACCCACTGGGTCCACCATTGTCATCTATCTGACCAACCAGGCCATTATCACCAGAATAAATAAAGACATAAACACTATTATATTCCCTTCTCCAAAGGGTTTTGCTGAGAACGAATGACAGGGAATGGGCCGTGATCCTCCCCTTCATCGCTTTCCATGGAAGGGTTAGTTTGCATCAGAGCAATTCCGTGGAAACACAATTCCCAGAAATGACTGTCCATTCAGAGAAGTGAAAGACTTAGCCAAATCTAATGCATGATTATGAGACGCAATATGCCATTGATTTATTAGTGGCCTGAGCAAAATCACTTGGAAACAAAACTAAACAACAACAGGTTGATACATTTTACAGTACAATATGAGTTCAGACAAACCCAGCTCTAGCCTGAAGGGTTTACACTCTTGGTTTCAATATCACTCATCCCTTATTAATAAACGTATTTCATCACCTAAATTAGAAATGCCCCATTTATTAAGTTTATGAAGCGCAATAGAGAAGCATTGAACATACTGACAATAAATGTCAGCTCTAAGGAAAGACAGATATGACAGAAATGAAAACATAAAGTTCAACTCCGCTAATAGAAACGTAAACATAATAAACGAGTAGTTATTTTAGTATTTTAATCTGTTTATTAGCAATATTTACCAAAGTGGTCATGCCATACTACGCAACACTAACTTAACTTACCAGGTAACGTTCACGTTAAATTCATATTTGCCTCACAAAACTTATTTCGACCCTTAGTGACCCTTTATAACAGCACTTCCGATATCAAAACTAACTATTCAAACTAATACGGTTAAAAATCCAGTAACACACTAAACAATACGATAAATGACAGTAAACGT
>NW_015517879.1:0-780 GCF_001515645.1 Sinocyclocheilus grahami | reverse complement strand
ATTCTATTCTATTCTATTCTATTCTATTCATTATTCAATATCTCTAGACCTGCTGTGACCTTTCTTATGAAGCATGCAAACCAATAGGTAGACCAAATATATGAATTAATTAATTAATTAATAAGTTTTGTTTGGCTTGATTATTCTTTAACAATAATGCAGCCCTCACAGGTCCATTGTAAACTGAGCCATGAGCATTTTAGACAGATTGTAAATAACAGTTTATGTTTGCCTATAACACGAACTGGAAATAAAAAGATCAAATAGATCTTATTCTAATAACTTAAAAATCTTCACAGTCATTGCAGATCCTCAAGTAGATTTGAGTTTAGGTCCGGTGTTCACAGAACGAACTGCAGTCAGCTGAATGAACAAAGAGTCTGTTTACACGCTTTTTGCCCTTAAAAAAATGCAGTGCAACAGAATGAAAAAACCGCACAAGGCCAAGATGTAGGCTGTCTTGACACGCCGGTTAAGAACTTTAAGAGACCCTGAAAATAGTCAAACTAGCACAATAGTCAAGCTTGACTATTATCTAGTGTGTGTGTGTACCTATATAACCTTATTTTGGGGACAAATTTGTACCCAAAAGTGTGCTAAACCAGACAAAATCTCCAAAAACTTCCCTTTGGGGACGTGTAAAACCTGTATAAAAATAAGTAAACAAATTTTATTTAAAATTGTAAAAATGCAGATATTTTTAGGGTTAGGGAGTAGGTTAGGATTAGCTTATAAAATCTACAGCTACCTGTATATAAAAACAATAGAAGTCTATGTAAT
>NW_015517878.1:830-3294 GCF_001515645.1 Sinocyclocheilus grahami | reverse complement strand
TGACGAGGGGACACATTACATAGTCACACAGCTGGATGACTCTACTCTGCATGTTGAGGGCACTGTAGAGGATCCATCCGGACAGGAGACGATAGTTTACTCAGAAATTAGTCCTGAATGAGGTGGAGATGAGAGATTGAGAGTAGATTTTCTTGTCTAAGAGAGTGAACTCAGGTCAAAGTGTAACATGTCAAAAGCAAGCTTTTTGGGATGGATTGCTTTGGTTTTTTGATCGCTAATTCCATATACAACAGCACTTGTGAAATGAACTCTTTATATGTAAAAATGCTTTATATCCTTTTACTAAAGACTAACAACCAAAAACATCAAATTATTATTTTTTTTTTGCAGTTAAATGTATGTAAATGTTAAGATTACTAATGAAAACCTGGTTAAGCATTCACTTTCGGTTTCATGTTCCTTTATGTATGTATTTTAGTTTTGAAATTCAAATATTTGAAATAGTTCAGGATTGAGGACTTAACAAAACTCCAGACAACATGATCGGTAAAGTAAAGAACGTGTATAAAACTCCATTAACTCTCATAAACTGCTTAAATGACAAATGTATATTTATAACCTGCCCGTGATTGTTTTTTTTTATTATTATTATTATTAAAAATGTGAACTTCTGAATATATTTTCCAGTAAATTTGCCATTTAAAAGTTTCGTTTTGAGAGTTTGACTTGCTTAAGTCCTGTAAATAAAGAACTGGCCAGTTTGTTGGCACATTTGTTTGTTTCAGGTACATTTTAGGTATGTTAAAAAAGACTTGGGTACTCATAATAAAACGTCTTGCCAGCTTTAAACACATGTGATTAATGTGACAAAGCTGCAACTCACATAGACTGTTTTTTTCTCCCTTTTCTCAGTATTGTATTTATTAACATACAGAAGTGTAGTATATGTTTTGTGTCATGCAGGCCTGGGGTAAGGCTATGACTGTAAATCAGAGCGCTTATCTGGGTAATCATCTGGATGAACATTGTTGTCAGGAAGCCTAAACAGTTTAATATGCAGAAAGTAGAAGTAGGTCTGGGGAAATTAAGGCCCGTTTAAGAAGATTAAGAAATATTTAAGAACGTGTAAATATTTTATGCTGTTGGTTAACACCTAAGCATTTTCATTTAATTGTGCTCCTATTTGCTTATGGAATAATTTGTTATCAATGGTCATCATGTGTAATGTGGATGTGATTTGCCTTATGGTCTCTCTCTTTACTAAAAATAAACATATTGAAAAATCACCATTTAAGAAATAATAAATATTGGTAAAACAAATAAATGTAGCAAACCGTGTCGGTATCGTATCATATGTAAAGCAGGTGATTTAATGCATAAAATGTAATTAAATATACTATTTAAGTATATTTATATCTATTTAATCAAATATAGCCCATTTGTCCAGTACATTCAATTTATTTGTTGTTTATAAAATCAGATTGTACGGTTTAATTGTTATTGTAAATGTAATGAATTGTACATTTTAATGTTATTGTTGTCCGATACTGAAAACAAACGCCAACAGTCCTTATTTCAGATAGTTAAGTATCAATAGATGTCCGGTAGATGTCGCATCCTCCAATCTGAAATGGCGCTGCTGCCTACGCCGCCTCGGCTCGCTGAAGTCGTCGCCATTTTGAAATCCAAATCGCTCACACTACACCCGCTCTATAAACTGGAACTATGCCGCGGGGCCGACCGCGAAAACAAAGGATTAAAGATGACGGCGAAATCGGTAAAGTCAACCGCAGTCTCACAAATAAAAACTTCACATCGATAACTATTTGCGTACGTGCATAGTGCGTGAGGAAAATGCAACAGAAGGTTAGAGAAAATCATTTGAAATGTGTGTATATAGTCCCCGGATATAGTATTGCGGGTGTGTGCGCGCGCGTGTGTATCTTTAGCGTTTTTGTGCTGCTGCTGGAGTGATTGCGGCGGAATGATATTAATAACACGGTCGTGTGCTGCTGGAGAATGCGTCGCTTGAGCGGTTGTCGGAGACTTAAGAGTGTACTCGCCCGCGGCGCGCTAGCTGAACTGATGCGTTTCATTAAAATGCATGTTGGGCTGCTTGGCATCGTTGCTAATGTTAGCTAATGCTTCCGTAGATCTGTAAGGAGGGGGTAGAAGTTGTCTGGCAGTTATGTAAAATGTGTTTATAACCGATTTGGGGGGATTTTATGTAGCGATACAGTGATGATACGATATGGTATTTACACCATGTGTTAAATCGGTCTGGTTTTCGCTAATGTTTAATTGGTCTTCATGTTTTGCTAACGTTAGCTGTCAAAAAAAAACCAAAACGTCTCTTAAAAAGAGGAAGACCAGTGGAATATATCGACCAAAACTGGTTTAATAGTTTCTTTTTGTTGTGAATTCATGGTACTTTTATGTTAGTCTGTGACTTTGACCAGTGTATGCAACCGCCCAGCCGTCATTGTGAAAAGCTGCTATTAAA
>NW_015517878.1:0-557 GCF_001515645.1 Sinocyclocheilus grahami | reverse complement strand
CGTATTGCAGATGAGCAAACTCTAAAAAATACATCTTGCAGATGTAAATGCAGACGTCAAACAGACGTCTCCGAGATGTACGTGTGCTATCAGGGTGGATTCAACTAATTTACTCAGAATTAGCAAAGAAGTAGAATGTGCAAACATACATTACTGCTTGAAGGCAGCTTGCAGAGCTAAAATTGTCAAACTTTTTGAACGGGATGATTGGGGTAAATTGTGCTTATTTTATCTTCTGGGAAACAAGTGTCTTATGTAGCTTCTGAAGGGCATTCATAAATAAATAACTGATATCTTAAATAAGAGAAACGCGTTAGGGATGAGTGTTTTTCTCTGTTTTCCCATAGCTGAAAAGAACATCTACAAGGAATGAAGCAGTTGCAAATAATCCAGTCATTTTCTGTAATGTCAGCCATTGCTGTTTGAGCTGAAGATGAAAAGTGAATGAACATTTGGTAAACTGAAGGCCTTTGCTAGCAGTTTGATTAACTCAACAAATGCATCATATATTAGATTAAAGGGGTCATATGATGCGATTTCAAGTTGTCCTTTCTCTT
>NW_015517877.1:22111-22519 GCF_001515645.1 Sinocyclocheilus grahami | reverse complement strand
GATCGGTGATCGGCCTCAAAAATCCTGATCGGAGCACCCCTAATAGAAAGCATATAAACAGAATGTAATAGACCATGTAAGAAAGAGAACAAACGATTCGAATTGAAGAGTAACAGTATGGATAATCATCCACAGACAGAAAGTAATACACAAAGTAATACTTTTATTTACAGCAGACACACAGTCTGTGCCGGGGCAGTTCCTATGAATCAGAGTGAAAACCAGGATCTGCAATCGATTTTTCCTGCACAGGGCAGGGGATTGGGAATGACCTTTTCTGAAAGTCATTTCGCACTGCTGTCTTCTACACTATTTACCGGCAGAGTCAAATGTTAGTTTGGGAACATTATTACTGAGATCAATACCATTGATATGACTGGACTGCCTGTGTTTGAGTGCTAAATCAAG
>NW_015517877.1:19851-20314 GCF_001515645.1 Sinocyclocheilus grahami | reverse complement strand
TTCTTCTTCTTCTTCTTTTCACTGGATCTAACCAGTTGCTGGTGAAAACCTTGGCGATCTTGGAACAAAAAAGGCTAAACCAGATCCCCCGAATAATGTTCCACAGTTTGAGCGCTTCAGTGTATTTCCGAAAATCCCTTAGATGAAATATGCGTTGATGTTGCTGAGGGTGGCCCCGACGAGCCCCATCTCTGATTACTCCATGTTGGATTATCGAGGAGCAGCAGCAGCAGCAGCAGCGCTCGCGGGGGAGGAGGAAGAGAGGAAGAGAGGAAGTCACTGCAGGCCGAGCCCCTCTTAAATCAGTGGGAATCGTTTTACAGAACATACTGTGCGGAAGAAAGTCTGGCTGGACGGTCTGCTACTTAAAGAAGTGTCATTACAATTTACGCGTATTGGCTGAATCGCACATTTTCTAACAAGAAACCGCCATGCTTTATTTATTCAAGGAGATGGAATGCTA
>NW_015517877.1:2727-3294 GCF_001515645.1 Sinocyclocheilus grahami | reverse complement strand
ATATGAAAGTGCGAGAAGCTTTAGGAATATTTCACTCATATAATTTTAAGTTTTTGATGACTAATTAAAGTAACAACACATTGTTTGCACAGTAAATATGAACATGGATTGACACGAAAATGTAGTAATTACACCATAAATGCATATTATTAAAGTCTACTGTGTTTCACAGTAAACACATATGGCTTTTTGGCTAGGTTTACAGGGAAAGAGCACTTTTAGATAAACAAGGCAATAATAGATGGCACTCGTGGAGGTAGGAAAACAAAGTTCTTTATGAACCGCATGATTGCTTGTAATAAAGATCTAAATGCAAAAGAAAAGGCAGTAGAGCTGTCTATTTCTGTCAATGATAAGTTTGTGATAATGTAAGAAAAGTAGTTTAAATGTTTTGACACTTGCTTGAGCAACTTAATATATAAATCTAGAAGTAAATGCAAAAGTAAAAAGCATTGACTAATGTGTTGCTTATATTTATTGTGCTTAAACATGTCTGTGAAAGATTATATTACTGTACTGTGTTAAAAAAAAAAGAATTGCAATGCTGAAAAAGCATTTTCAGTGACA
>NW_015517877.1:0-1741 GCF_001515645.1 Sinocyclocheilus grahami | reverse complement strand
GTTGCTGTTGTTGTTTGGTACAATGTACTTACTGTGTTGAGTTCAGGTTGTATTGAAAACCTCTTGCTGATATTTAAGTGGGATATGGTTATGACAAGGGACAGGTTTATTGGTATGGTTAGGTTTAAGGGTGTGTTAAAGGGTAAGGGTTGTGTCAACAGTGTAAATAGATGTAATTGCATGCATGTATTTTTATATCTATATAAATAGGCTGCAAGCAGTGTATTGTATCAAATGATTGGTTTAAATGTTAGTATGTAGTAGTATATAGTATATAATATAATACAAATAAGTGGGCCCTACTGTAACAACCACAACTGTAGCTAGTTTTTTTGTAATTACCATATGCAAGAAACTCACCCACTTAAAATAAACGCGAATAAACTCGTTATAAACGTTTATGTCTCGCTATTTTATTGTAGTAGCAGTACGCTATTTGGGGGTTAAATATTATAAAATATTATAGTTACCATGATAACCTTTCATAAAAGTTCCAGCGTAATTTAGCCTATAATGGGCAGTAATTAGCTTGGCCACCAACTGTAACTCATCTTTTAGTGGCACCTGTGTGTTTATTTAATAAGCACACACTGTTGGACGCACTGCAGTCATGAATGGAGCGGCTGAAGGTTACAGCTTTTATGAATGAGCGCAAACAACAGCTGCTCTGCCCTTCGCCCTTCCGTCTGACAAGCGCTGCAGACCGACTCCGATGCATGCGCCCGGCCCCTGCTGTGAACGTGTGACAGCAACTCTGTCACGGAGGGCCCGTATATTAGGGAATAAAGCTGGAGACATGACAGATAATGCGTGGGCCTCAAGAGAGCCCACCGTCGCGAAAAACAAAAACACGAGGCGTGGAGGCGAAAATATGTCGGCTAACTGTGGCTAAACCTGCATTAAACACCTATTATTCGACGTAAGCTAACGTTCGTGAGCTAGCCCAACGCTTCCAGGCCCAATTTAACAGACTAAACAGCCCGAGCAGCGATTATTCCTCACATATATAACGCATTCACGGCCAAATGGTGTTTTTATGAATGAAGCACTATATGCAAATGAGGACGAGGAGAAAAAACAAATGGCGGATATATACCCGACCACTGCAACAGACTTTCCAGCACACAAAACCATTTCGGTGTTTGTGACTAGGCAATGTATACACAAGCTCAGTTGTTCAGAAAACAAACAAACTGAATGTCTCAGCTGCGCAAAACAACACGCGACGAACAAACGCAGAGGAAAGCTCAAGGAAGGGCCTTTCAGACATCAGAGCCCTTTACAAAATATTTCCGATCCTCCCCCTCCCTCCTCCTCCTCCAGACTATCAGAGGGCCCGATGATCCCCCGGCCGATGACAATATCACTCAGCATTTCAACGCAAAATAGTTCCCCAAACTTCCCCAGCCCCGTCTTCAGATGCGATCTGACTGCTTTACGCCGTAAAAGATGTGACAAGTAGTGGACGAACGTCCAGAACAAAGACAAACCCTCCATAAGACATTTCTTTCCAGGTACTTACTCGTTTGGGTGTGTTTCTTCAATCATTTTTCTCGTTTCACCTACAAAACAATCCCACAACGGGTGCACTCTGTTCGCTCGTCATTGTTATGCCACTCTTTTCCCAAATAATCCCTCGTTCGGCTACAGTGTGCCGTCTTGTTGCTCTCGCTCCTCTCCTCTCCTCGTCTCCGTCTTGGTGGGTTTTTCGTTTCTTTTCTTTTTTCTTCTTCTTCTTCTT
>NW_015517876.1:1949-3294 GCF_001515645.1 Sinocyclocheilus grahami | reverse complement strand
AAACCATATCCACTTAAATAAAGCTGTCACAGCACGCTGCTGTCAGAGGCATTTCGCACAGAATCTCTTGAACTCTATACATACTTACCAGGGAAAATCGCTGGATTAATCTATTCCCAACAGAGTCCCTCTGACCTACGTGTTTGTATGGCACGATCGGGGAAAAAATGAATACCTGCAACAAACTCAAGTAATCAATATCACATAACGCCTCATCTGTGTAATGCAACACCCCTGTGATTTACTTCTAACCGGTATTGTAGAATAATCACTAAAGGAAACAGACCTTTGTTACAGGTGATTTGACATTTAGAGAGCATGTACATGATAAAAAATGCTTTGTGACATCAGATACAAGGCGGATTGTGTAATTGCGTATTGGGAGGGAGGCACACCAGCTTGAGTGTGTGTGTGTGTGTAAACATATGTTTGTGTGTAAAGCGGCACACCAGAGGCTTTACATTTGGCCTGTAGTCGTCCCATCAGGACCCCATCAGTGACACCCCTTAACAAGCTCAAATCAGGCCCATTCTCACTGCTGGCTCATCCATAGAGCGAGAACCCCTATTGCAAATAGAGTATTGATTTTACACCCTGCATTAAAGTGGTTTATTTCGGCAGCTTGGTAACAGAAGAACTCATATCTCCATATACTCTGCATTGACATACAATGAACTAACTTATAGGATAAAAGAGAAATTGACCAGGTTGATGTCCTGATGGCCCACTTTGGGCACGATTATGAACATAAGAACAAAAGGAGCTGTTTTTCAACTTTACAATCTTATTGATTTTCCAAATGGTGTTTTAACTAAATGACACATGATGTACTTAGCACTGAGCTGCTTTCCAAGTCCCCGCTGTTCCCTGCATCGCAACCCTAAATCTACCACAAGAGTTAGCGTAATTTAACACAAGAGTCTCCACAAGACTTTAAACTTTCATTGTCCCCTAAACAAAGGAGCGGTGGTTTTAATGAATGCTTTCTCGAAATAGCAGCCACTTCGTTAAGAGGAAAATCCTTCGCGGTGGAAAGAGCACGATGATAGGAGATGATAGCCTCCTCCAAATTGAATGGTTCCAGATTAGGCGATTGTTGGCACATAAAGGAGGAAATGAGAGATACAGAGAGATCAGAACTTTTCTGACAAATGACGAGATAGCTATTAAAAGGGCTATTTCCAAAGCTTTCTTTTAGTCGCACCAGACCCACCATCTACATAACAATGGAAGCAATCACAGTGAGAGGGAGGGTTTGGAACATTATTCAGATAAAGCACTGTTGATTGGAGCTCTGTTTTGGATTCGTTGATCGCTGAGGCCACAAGCGTAAAAAAGAAAAACA
>NW_015517876.1:0-480 GCF_001515645.1 Sinocyclocheilus grahami | reverse complement strand
CAATGTTGAATGCATTACTCTCACTTAAACCGCTACTTTGTTCTTCCAAAGAGTCTGCGTGCTCCGAGAGATACTGAACTGAGCTTTAACCCCGAGCCCCTGATATTTGCTCAGAACATAAATACACCACTTATAACTGGAGGACAGGCAATTAGGCAGCGTCTGCCTTTTCAAAATGAAAAGCAAACTCGATTTACGGAGGAAATAGTTCTGTAAACTGCACAAACCAATGCTAACAAAAGGTCAAAATTAACATTCCGCATTAGAGAGAACAGAGCGAAAAATGAATATGAAATGTCGAGACGTCGCTGTTCATATGTGCGCTGCTGAATATTTATGACACTTAAAACACATCCAATTAACTATTTAAATGATTAATATTCATGCAGTCATAAATATGCATACTTTCATTGTTGTGCTCTATAGGTAGTGCGGAGCCGCAGACGTTTGTTCAGTCATAATGACGCTCGAAAGAAAGGG
>NW_015517875.1:2314-3294 GCF_001515645.1 Sinocyclocheilus grahami | reverse complement strand
TCACAATAGCCATATTGAGCAGACTGTGCAAAATACCGAATCCCACAATGCAATGCACTCCACATGACCTTCCTTTTGCAGTGTGACAAATGAACCAGCGATATCAGCTGTGATTTCTTCCTTCTGAGAACATCTCCTTTTTTTTACTCTGGCAGGAAAAATAGATAGAAATACTAATAAACATTTTTATTTCCCGTATAATAACCACAACTTGCTGGATTAAGTATGCAGTGTGATAAGGTTACGTGACAACAGTATACTACTCTACAGTATGTCATTAGTTTCATAATGCTTGCATTTTTTGCATTTAATGTTTTAATTTTAACAGTAGGCCTCTGTAATGTAGCATTTAAAAGGAATTGTTACATTTACATTTTAAAAGATTAATTAGTGTGTTATGCCTTCGTTTGATTACCACCATTTTTGATAATAAATTTGTAATAAGTTATAAATCCAGAAAAAAAATCATAGGGCCCTTAAAATTTTTATTTTTGTTAAAATTTTGATAAATTATTATTTAATATTTCTATTAATTAGACATGCTTTTTGATTACTAAAATGTATTTGAACCATTAAAAGAAAAAGAAAGAAAAAATTCAAAGAATGAAAGCGATTTTATAGGCTGCTGCAACAGTATTTAATTCTGAACAGAGCCTAAACATAAGAGCTTTTTCCTGTTCTAGGTGCTTCTGAATCAAGCCACTCTAAAGCAGATCCTGAGATGATCGCTGTATTCAGAGCATTATAAGGTGTGGATGTCTTTGTGTCTCATGCATTTGAGGTCTCAACCAAACCTCAGAGCCGTTGAATTCAGCCAGACCACTGCCAGCACACTGATGCATTCCTGTACAGACAACACGAGAAATCATTTTCAGATCTCTTGCTGCTATTCATTCTGCTGCTCTACGCATGATACACTCATTCATCTGAGTCATCATCATGCAGAAAGTGTTCTCCCTGCAGCATTTTATACGCTTATA
>NW_015517875.1:0-905 GCF_001515645.1 Sinocyclocheilus grahami | reverse complement strand
AAATCATTATGTGAGTCTTTACTTGCTTATAGAGCGGAGCTCAAGGTTGCCGTTTCTCTTCAGAGGAGTGTATTTAAAGTCATGGCCAACAGTTCTCTTACGTCGACAGCTGTTTTTGTACAGTGAGGCACGCAGCTTGCATTGTGTTGGCCAAACCCTCACATTTGCGTACTTGATTAAGTATGTTTCTGGATTTGGGTAACTCTCACTTTGTATTGAAATGGTTTTGATGTGTGAATTAGTTATAGTATGGGCGTGTGTGGCTGGTGCTTAGAAACAGTTTCACACAAAACATATCATTGTTAAATCAGAGGAGGGCAGAAAGAAATAGCCTGATGTATAATTTTTAAATCAGATGTGTAATTTGTATTCATCAAGTTTGTTTGGAGTCACAGCTGCCACAAATGTGATTGTGTGTTTGCACATTTCGTGTGTGTATGTTTGTCATCGGCGCTGAGGGTTTAATGAGGTCAGCTGTGGAAATGGCTAATGCTGTGCAAGTGCTGATGATTCTGAATGGAACGTTAAAAACACATGGATTCTATGATCTTTTTTTAAACATAGTTTATGCAAAAAATAAAATGATTGTCGTTTATTCATACCCTATATGATGTTTTCATCCATATGATTTCTTTCCTTTCAGTGAAATAAGGTTTTGTGTCAGGAACAGAATGAAATTACCGTATGGCTTCAGGAGACTTGGAATATCGTTCTCAAGTCTGTCCTTATAGGTGCTCATTTTTGCAGCTTGTCTACATCACTCACTTTCATTGTATTAAAAAAGGCGCTTAGGACATTCTGCTAAAATATCATCTATTGTTGATGTTTGTGAGTAAATGATGGCAGCTTTCCTTTTTGAAAGAACTACCTTAAAAATCCTGCAAAGTTAGATTCTTGCTTGCAAA
>NW_015517874.1:0-3294 GCF_001515645.1 Sinocyclocheilus grahami | reverse complement strand
TGGGCTAGAAGTGGCCACTATTGTCATTCACTAAATAACTCTAATAACTCTTCCATTCTCGCGCGCTTTTTGTTCCTGGATAATGCCATTCCCAGAGAAAGTCAGTCCGGGACAGAGAAGGACCTGCTTTGATTAATGTGCGAATGGCACAGCTGCTGAGTGTGCATCTGTTCTGCTAATGAATTATCCATTGTCACCACAGGAAATGAATGAGTTTGATAAACAAAGTTGAGTTTACGGATAGATTGTGAACCTGCAGAGATCAAACAGACCTGCTGGTCCATCAAACTGAACAATCTAATTGAAGTTTGATCTTTTGAGTAGTAATGAAGATTACAATGGGGATGTGTTATGTGAGGCTTTGATGGTATCATTGTTCTGTAATGAAGGGGCCTTTGGCTTGACAATTGATTATGGCATACATTACAATAAAGATTCTTCTAATTGGAGCACAAACTATTCATTTGTTGTGGATCAATGTGGGTCGCTTAATTTCCTCATTGGCGAGTGCTGCTCCAGTGAATATAGATGTCAAATTCCTCTAAACAATTTACAGCAATTCTGTAGAAAAAGGCGAATTAGAAAAGAATCCTTTAATGCCTATCATATTTCATCTCAATATCATAAGAAACAAATGAGGACTTATATTTTTCTTAAAGAAAATGAAGCCTATTTTTAGGACCATTTGTTTTGCATTCCGACTTTATTATTATTATAAATTATAATTAAGTAAATAAGTAAATCATTTAATTAATTATTAATTTAGCACAGTTCTCATTGCTGTAATGTGGAAAAAAGTGTGTAACATCTGAATAATCATCTGTTGTATTTGTAAATGTACTTTATGGTGATTAAAAAAAAGATTTATTTCAATATTTGTACTGTAACATAGTGATACAGTAAACATTTGGTATTGCAGTAAAAAAAAACTTCAATTCATGGATAAAACACGATTTTGATATTTTTACTGTAATATAGTGATACAGTTACATTTTTATGTGTTACAGTAAAGATGATAACCACTAAGTTATGAACATTTAAATAAAAAAAACTTTCATTATTTTTACTGTAACAGTGACAATTTATTTTTTAGGGATTACAGTAAAGATAATCAGCACTTTAATTAAAAAATATTGCATTTCAATTCTTTCACAGTAATAAAGGGATTCGGTTAAATTTTTAGGGATTACAGTAAAGATAACCATTTTAATTTATGCTAATTTAAAAACATTGTAGTTCAGGATTTTTACAGTAATAAAGTGATAGTTACGTTTTTTATTATTAATCATTTTAATTTGTTAATTTTATTTAAAAACTTTTTCAATATTTTTATATAGTGTACTTATACTTATATTTTTATATAGTGTACTTATAAATATACTTATATAATTTTCTATAATATTTTGTATAGTGACGTTTTTAGGTATTAAAGAAAATATTTTAATTTATGCTCATTTAAATTGAAAACATTGTATATCAGTATTTTTACTGTAGTAGTGATACAGTTAATATGATTAGGTATTACAGTAAAATTAGAAAATAAATTCGGGATGGAATGTGCTCAACTGTCATGAAAGTAATATCCTAATTAATCTTGTTTTTCTTAAAATTGTGCTTCCTTTACGCAAAATTACTTATTTTGGGGTGAAATGTAACACAAGCATTAGGATAAGCATTAGTTTAAGCAAAGAAGCAGTTGCTGCACTGCATGGATGGATGCCTCTCATGTCGTTCCAGAACAGCAACCCTCTATGATTGTTGTTATTGGATTCTGTTTGTGTTCATATATTTGTGGTTTGTTTAGTCAGGATGCAATAAGAGACTAATGAAACCAATTTAGCAAATTCCTATTTGAAGCACTGATTTCTCTTTGTGTGTAAACACATGGACGTGTGTTTACTATCAAGCGTTTGCTCCGACAACTTTCCCAACGCTTGTCCTCATGGAAACCATATTTCTTTCCAGATTTTTCAGAATAGAGCCCTGAAGACACGCTCACACAAGGCAGTCTACTGTACTCCGACCCTGAAAGCATCACCGCTGCCATGCACAGGCTCGTTTCCATTGCCCTGCTATTCCTGGGTGCCAGTTTGGCTGCTTCCCTCTTCCTTCCTGACTCTCTGGAGCTGAGGCAACTGATGCAACGCTACCAGGACGAGCTGGAGCCCAACGACACAAAAGCTGATGCGCCTTTACGCACTCGCAGAGCCATCAGGTGGTCAGACAGAGAGGAGATCCTGCAACTGCACAACAAGCTGAGAGGAGAGGTGTACCCAACAGCCTCCAACATGGAGTACATGGTGAGAATGGAACACCGTTTGAGTCATTTTACACTCACACCAACTTTTTTATGATTTATTGTAATATTAAGGGTCTGTATAGAGACTCTAAAATGAACTGAGCTGAAAACTCAGGAGGTTCTGTTCCAAAACCTAGAGAGTCGCCTTCATAGAAAGCATCATATGCCATCAAAAGTGTGCTGCAGACACAAAGACTTCAAAAAGTAGGGAATAAAGTTATGTTGATTTCTAAGATCTTATTTAAGTTTAAAATGCTGAAGGAAAGTTTACGATGCGACGAGCTGAAATTTTCCACACAACATGGCAAATAAATCGAGAGAATTATTGATTACAAATACAAACATAATCATTCAATACCAAAAAGTATCAAATTCAATCTTTTAAAAAATGCATTACTCTTTCCAATATTTTGTGTGTGCTATGTATTCCTTTATGAAAAAGTACACTTTAGCATACCTTTTAAAAAAAGTACTTATTACGGAAAATAATATACATTAAAAGAATGTACTTAAGTTAAATGAATGGAATGTTTTTAGACACTTAAATGCATGTTAATTGCAATGAAATGAAAATGTATTATAGTTAAAATTTATATTCTCTTGAAACGTGTATGTCATGTATTTTGAAATATTTGTAATTACAAATTTGATGAAATTCCAATTTAGTGCATTTAAAATATATTTACTTTAAATGTAAAAATGAATACGCACCGCACACTACAGTTGAAATTCAAATCAAGTACTTTGCTTTAGTATGTTAGTCAACACATTAAATTATTAAAACATAATGATTTAAAATGCACTTTAAAATAAAATGTTTAATTTATTATTACTTTATTACAAAGTGCACTTAAAAAGTGTACTTAAGTGTGTTAGGAGTCGGTAAGGAAAGTATACACTTTTTTTTACACATTTACGCTTAAGTACACTTAAGTGACATTTTATTTTATTAATATTATCTGCAAATATAGCTTTTTAAAAAACACTTATGATTT
>NW_015517873.1:20464-22038 GCF_001515645.1 Sinocyclocheilus grahami | reverse complement strand
ATATATATATATATATATATATATATAGCTTTATTATGTTTTTCTGCGCTGGCAGAAGCGCTGCAGGTGTGTATATGATGACCATATGAATCCTCATGTTCTGTTGTTTGCTGCTTTCTGCGCATGTAAAATGAATCCCCGGAAAACAAATGTTAGTATTTTTTAACGGGTCACAGACCCTTATCCTTTCTAATTTAATTAAATTCTATTTGTCGGTTAACGGTTAACAATCGATTAACGAGCGTCGGTTGTCGGCTATAGGAAAAATAACCGTAATGAACATCCATAATGTGAGGACATATAATTGTGAGAGAGTGTGAGAGAATTAGCACTTTCGTGTAGGCCTACACCATCTGACTGTTTTGCATCTCAAATAAGCTAGATCTCAACACTCCGCAAAAACAATCCTATTATATGACACTCAGACAAGCAATATCCTCAAGTTTGCCATGTTATTCCAGGTTTTCCACAATTTGGCAGCGTTCTTTAAGCCTGAGCCAATGATTGTGGCCACCAACATGCTGGCAAACAAAAGAGTCAAGCGTAATTCTGTAAATGCCATGTACCCTCGGCTCATCTCTCCAGATATTTACTCTTCATTTGGCTGCTTGTTTCTGTGTAGGTCCGGGCAGAGCACAAGAAGTCCTCCACACCCTCAGAACGGCCCTAGATACCATGGCAGAACACTCAATGCCGTGACATCTCTGTTCCAGAGACGCTCGCTCCGGCCAAAGAGAGCACCGGTGCGTGAATGCATGTGCGTGTGAGACGCCGGGACGGAGGCCAATTTAAGCATGAATCCTATCCAAATACCCAACCAAACACAAGCCCCATCGACATACAACAGTACACAAGCAGACCAGCTCTGAAGAGAGATGATCCATACGACACACTCCATATTAACCAACACAAGCAGAACACTTTGCTCTGTTTCCAAACTTAGTGAGCTGCCAACCTAGACAGAATTTTAAGGCATCATGCATTCACTCCAAACTAAAACACTGCTTTTAAGATGCCTTGTTTGGACCAAAATCAAATGCAACACTGCACGTAGGGCTGGGCGATATGGCCAAAAACTCATATCTTGGTATTTTTGGCTGAAATGCAATATACGTTATATATATCTCAATATTCTCTACATTTTCTATTTGGATTTTTTCTATATATAATATAATGAGGCTTTTCAAAATTGTGTTCTATTACCTAATAAAATAACTTTTGTTTTATCATAAACAGGCACTTAAACTTCACCTGAAATAACCCATGCAGACTTCAATGAAAAGTGAACTTGAGAAAGCGAGAAATGTACTATTAAAATTTGCATCTGCTAAGTCTGGTAGATATATATAAATCAAGATGTTCGTTAAAATGTTAAGATGTTCGTCTCCTGGGTTTTTACTGGTTCGAGATGTTGGTGGTGGCCCAAAGGCAACTTCGGCGCAGTGAGGTTTTCTAGACGTCCTCAAAGCATCTCAAGAGCCCTCAGCAGGAGTGCCGGAACAACAGGATGGAAAAAGGTGGGGAGGATAACAGCCTCGGAATTGTCTCAGGATGAAGAAACTCCAGAATTAGCC
>NW_015517873.1:1252-3298 GCF_001515645.1 Sinocyclocheilus grahami | reverse complement strand
AGTAATCTAATATGGTTTTAATGATAATTAAAAGATGAAACGGTACCGTGAGGAATTTTATCATGATTCATCATCAAAGCGGTAATCGTTACATCCCTAATAGAAAAGTTATATTAAATTGTAATAATATTCCACAATTTAATAGAAAAGTTATATTAAATTGTAATAATATTCCACAATATTACAGTTTTTCTTTATTTTCTGATAAGAAAAAAATGCAGCCTTGATGAGCATGAGACTTTTTTTAAAAACATTAAAAAGTGTACTGATCCTAAACTTTTGAATGGCAGTGTATAAGACTGTTCTAATCAAACAGTAAACTTAATCTCTTCAGCTAGTGACTGTGGCGTTTCCTTGAGGTGTGTTATGTGGAGCAGCGGTTCAGGTCGTGTATCTGGGTCAGACCCGTATCAGCCTGTTGCCACCTGCAGGTCTACATGACATAATCTAGAGCAGAGATGCAGAGAATGATGATTACTGAATAAGAGAGATATTCACATTATGGCATCAAGATTCATATGCAAATCCCGGTGCATTTCCTCTCCATCACATCCATACTGATGTTTCTTTACCTCATATGTCTGACAGAAAATGTCACAACTCAATCCATCAACTCAGTTCTGACATGCTTTTCAATCTTCAGTCTCTATTCAATAAATGACTTGCATGAGATACAGACTGATAAACCGCTCATTAAATTCCATAGATTTTACCACAAGAAATTCTCCTTGAGGGATTCTAGAGGTAATGATTTGAGTGCAAAGCAATACATTGGGCCCAAAAGAGTTTTTCCTAAATAATTCTGAGAATATTTTAACAATGCAACAAAATCTGAGCTCATATGTCACAGTTTTTCCATCTAATGCAATACTTTCATACAGTTTTAATGTCTAAATACTTTCTGCAGCCATTATACAAAAAAATCAATTATTTCACTGTAGCTTAATTGTTGCAGCATTTTGTTAAAACCAGCCAAAGCCATCAAAGATAAACAGTGAAGAAAAGAAACCAAAGTACCCAATTGGGAGAACAATTCTCCTCTGGTCGGCAAATATAAAGTCCCTCCAGGAATTTACCAATTTACAAATGCAGAATTTAACACAAAATTGGGCAAACTCTGCATTATTTGTGGCACTGTGCATTTTGTCTTATTTTCACATTTATTTCTGAAAAAAAGGTAATTGTACCATTACTGTCACTAACATAACTTAAGCAAGTACATCAGGATTTTCACTGCAAAACAACACAAAAATGCAGCAAATACTGCCACATTGTTTTTTAGTTAAATAACAGCAAATTCAGTCATTAAGGCTGAAAATATCAGAAAAAGTCCAATGAAATGCTGGTGGAACTTAATATACTGTTCATCACATACTCTATTAGTAGCACAAACACACTTTTGTGTAGGTAAAAGAAATAGTGACAAGCCATAGCAATGAAAATGTACACTTTAATGTACAGGTTAAAAATATGAGAATATGAGAAAAGTTTACTTAAAAAGATATTTGTAAACTATTAATTTAATAAGCTATTGATTGTGGACTACAAGAAATAACTGCATTTGGTGCAGTTCATCTACATTTTAATTTGCACTCTCTAATCTACTTTACATCTCCCTCTTTTCAAAAAGATGTTCAGAACACACTGTCGGGGGAAAAAAACACCCTCAAGTAGCTAAAAACACTATTTTTTGTTAAATAGGCGAGATTCTGTATTTATTTATCTCTCTAATGCACATCTAGAAGCAACAAAGGTGGGAAAAAATACAAATACAAATACATACAAACACCTCCAGCTATAGAATGACACAAATACAACAAACTAACCCAACATTTTCTGTGATCTTTCCAGTCATTTGTGAATACTGGATTATTTTGATTCATTAGCTAATGAATAATTGACACTGATTAACCAGTTATTCAAAAGAACCAACTCAACAGAATGACTCACTCACAAATCAAACATCATTATGGCTTGAAAGCAAGTACAAGTGAAAAAAAAGAACAATATGTAGTGGATAAAATATTTTAGAGTAAAAAAAAAAAA
>NW_015517873.1:0-1242 GCF_001515645.1 Sinocyclocheilus grahami | reverse complement strand
GAACAATATGTAGTGGATAAAATATTTTAGAGTAAAAAAAAAAAAATGACACAACTTTTCCAGGAAAATGCTATTTAATAACTGATATTTCCAGGATTTCAATGACTGTGGGATCTAAACAATATGTTACAGTATGATCGCCAAAAAAAGTACTTGCAAATCGAGGTCAACAAATGCAAAAGTGTATTGGATGCTCTCGATTCGAGCATCTGTGCGTGTTTTACATAACCTGAGATTTGCCCTGCTGTGGTGTTTAGTGTTGGATTAGAAATGCTCATCAGATCCACATTTGGGTCTTTGATGCTTTATAAGAGAAAGATGGCTGCTGGCTGTCTCTCATATAAAACAGGTGTTTGTGTTCACATGCAACAGGCATTTGTTTGTCCTGGGCCAGATGCGCAACCCCTTCTGTGTTTACATGCAATCCTGAAGAGAAGATGACCATGTTCACCCTGAAACGCATCTTTCACTCAACGTGTTCACAATTACAGTACAGAGTGATGGTCGGTAAACAAGCAAATAAAATCTACTCTCACAGGAATCCAAACAAGCGATCTCACTGACACATCTGTAAATAAACTAGTACGTTAGCATGCACCTCAGGTGTCCATGAAGAAAACGGCAGAAAATTATGGAACGGGCCTTTTTGGAGGCAAACTGTCAGGAATGAAGTGATTCTGGATCTGATTTGATTCCACTGAATCTTTTAGGACTATTTTCTGAAACTTAAAATAAAAGTCAACCTTGAACAAGAAATAGCTTAATTTAGCTTATATGAACAACTTGTTCCCTGTTTGGAGGAGAAAAGACAAAAAAATAGCAGCATGGGTTTACAGCAGGTGATGTGAGGATGGGACGATAACCGAGCGGCGCTCGACGTGGCATGCTGACACCATTCGCAACGCTGCGTGAGATCTGACAGCGCGACCCCTGCTGACTGCTGGAGATGACAATGAAAGGACACTTACTCTGGCGAGGAGGCTGATGGGGTCGAGGCCGGGCGGAAAGTGAGACAGATCGCCGTTCTCCTCACCAAGATAAACCTGCAGCATCGTGCAGAGGTGCCCCAGGCACTCTTTCTTCTCCTCACTCATGTCTGCTAGATCTACACACACAGAACACAGCGCTTTCAACATTTGACAACTTTTTGTTTTGTTTTTGCTTCTCTTTCAAAAAAGCATTATGCTATACTAAAAGCATAGCGTTATAATGATATTATAATGATATATAATGATTAAATCA
>NW_015517872.1:1817-3305 GCF_001515645.1 Sinocyclocheilus grahami | reverse complement strand
ATGACATGAAAAAAATATTGTAAAATACTGTATAACTTAAACACATTTTTTTTATCAAAAGACGAGTAAAACCAAACCCTACAGGTGTATGGTTATTGTTTTCCATGCCCTTTATGAGACGTTTTATGGATATTGTCTTACAATTCACATTAGCCCACTATAATCAGAGTGTTTCTGGGAAAGCGCAGGCACACACGACTGATGCTGTGCTCTGATAGATGGCTTTGCTTGTTATCAGATCCCGCGCTATAACTTCTGCTCCCTTCGGAGTTGCGACCAGCAGTTCAGCCTTTCATGCCATTTCTCCAAGAGTCATAAAAACAATACCCTTCAATTCGAGGAACTCCTGCATCTGATTAATCTACTTGCATTGGCAGTAGCTGAGCATATCTCCACATATCATTACATCAGCTCATAAGCGCTGCAGTTATTAGTGCAAGAAACTGCTGCTTGGTCTACAGCGCCGAATGAAGCGTATCGAGGTGGCGTACAAAACAATTTGACGGACGTTCTGTTTTGCCCTCTTAGCTTCTTATTTTCCAGAACGTTTCGTAAAGAAAAGCCTCATATTTCTGGTCCAAGAGCACCGGAGAATGGTCTTATGTCATGATTGGGCAGAGTAATTGGCAAATAGTCTGACAGTCTTGAGATGGACACATGCTTCTAGTTACGAGTTACAGAGGAAAAGAATTGGGCTGCCTTTAATAAACAAGGATGTTTGCGGCAGTGTTGGGGAGTAGCTAACTAACAGTATAAGCTATTTTGATATAGTAATACTCAGTCACTAACAATTAACAGTGTAGCAGAGCAATGCTGTATAATGATGTTTTGTACAGCTGTTTATACAAAACATCATTATACAGCATATAAATTATTAATTCATCATCAGACATTGCCTTCTCAGTAATTATATACTGCACTTTTTGTTAGTAGCATAAGTGTAACTAACTAATTTTTTAAAAAGAAGTGTAGTTTAACTGCTTTAAATTATGATAGATTTGTTGTTTGGCGAAATGAAATCCTCACTTCAAGGAGTCAAGCACAGATTCTGGTGTCCAAACTGGCTTTAGCTGGTGCTCACAGGCCTTTCAAAGCCCAGTGAACGTTTAGTAGTCGGGTCAGGGTGGGAGAGAGAGTGCACTGGATCTGCCTCATTAGCTGTCAATCAGATAAGCAGCTCACTGACACCATCATTAGTGTAATTGTGTGTGTTATCCAGGCCTAGACCCAAAGCCTCTGGCACTGCACGCTGCATGCGCTCTATCTGATGGGAGAACACCCCACTTTGGCAAAAAGAGATGCTTCTAGCTTGGCACACAAGCACAAAAGTACACGCTGGGATGCTGGAAATGACGTCGAACGCGGATGCATTAACATTTCTGCAACACTTAAACTCACGGAGACAGAAAAGAAGAGATGACTGCTTCTTCACCAGCCCCCAGCTGAATTATGGGACGTGGAGGCAGACATGGCAAGGTTTCATAGCTC
>NW_015517872.1:210-929 GCF_001515645.1 Sinocyclocheilus grahami | reverse complement strand
ATGCACAGTTGAGCTAAGATTAAAAGTAAAAATGTCAATCTGACACGCATTCTCTTCCACAGAAACCCTACAATACATTTAATGCATTCGGTATATCATTAACACTATAAACATTTTTAGCATTTCACATTGTATAAATTTATATTTTGTTCTTGTATTATGAAAAAAGCATGAAACTATAATGAGCAATAGTATATATGTAAATTTACAGCATGAAATATTGACATCAATCTAATAAATTCTGTAAATATTAGTTCAAATTTAGAATGTCTTATTAAACGGTCTACATAATAAGCACATATAGTTACTTGTTAATATGAATTGCAAGGTAACCGAGGTCCGCATTATGGCAGCATCTTGAATTAATTCATATTTTTTACCTCATTATGTCAAGCGTCTAGTAATCCATGTGTTGCAGCCAGACAGACATTATAAATGTTGCTTTGTGCAATTTAGGTGATTTTCATTACCATTCCAAAACAGGTGTGAAAAATAGCACGTTTTGACAGCATTGCCATTTATTGTATATTTGAATGACTATCAACACATTTCAGAGACAGCAAATATTATGAATACATGCATTATACATATTGTATGTGCTTAATTTTGTATTTGATGGCTGTGAAACCTTGGTAGCCCTCCAGGTATTTCTCATTCTAATGCCAACAGGAACATCCCCTCCTCTCTCTCTCTCTCTCTCTCTCTCTCTCTCTCTCTCT
>NW_015517872.1:0-200 GCF_001515645.1 Sinocyclocheilus grahami | reverse complement strand
ACACACACACACACACACTCGCACTCTCTCTCACACACTCGCACTCACACTCACTCACTCGCACGCTCTCTCACACATACACACACACACACACTCGCACTCACACACAATCTCACACTCACACACACGCACTCTCTCTCACACACACGCACTCTCACACTCACACTCACTCACACTCACACACACTCACTCACTCACTC
>NW_015517871.1:0-3296 GCF_001515645.1 Sinocyclocheilus grahami | reverse complement strand
GTCCGTCTTGGGGGTTTTACAGCTACTGGTCACCATCCATTTTCACTGTATAGAAAAGAGCAGGTCAAAACCATTTTATTTTGGTGTTCAATTGAAGAAAAAGTTGTATGTTTGAAATTACGACAGAATGTTCATTCTTGTGTGGGTAGTTTCTCTAATGGGGTAATTCACCCAAAATTTTAACTTCTGTCATCGCCCTCATGTTGTTCCAAACGTGTATAACTTTCTCTTTTTTCTTTGGAACATAAAAAAGATATTCTGAGAAATGTCACAGTGTTTTTGTTAATAAAATGGGGGTGGTAACCAAAATTGTTTGGATAACAAAATATCTTCCTTTGGTGTTCCACCAAAGAAAGAAAGTGATTCAGGTTTGGAACAACATGAGGGTGAGCAAATGATGACAGACCATTCATTCTTGGGTGAACCATCCCTTTAAATTTAGACGCTCCCATCTAAGCTGTCCAAATTTAAGATTACTTTCCATAAACTCTCCAAAGGGGCTTTCCATGTGTCATAGCGATCAGAAACAACTACAGATGCAATACCAATTTCCAATTCCTATGGTTAAATCTTTTTAAGAGCACTCCAGTGAACAGTTTTATGAGGATGCATGAGAATCTTTTGTCTCAGGGTTGTGGAAATTGTCTTTGCTGCGGTGCCAAAACTAAGACTCATTTCAAAAGCTTAAAAAGGGATTCCAACATTTACGATTTAATTTTCCCAGTATAAATAATAAGAAGAGGCAAAAATGAGATATTGCTTGTTGCATCATTCTAGATGAACAACAACAAAAATAGGTGGCTTTAAGAAGTGTGAGATTGAACAAGAAGGTCCATCTGAACATGAAGCACTGACCTACTGATGCTGTTGAACAGAATTGGTCACTGCAGGCTATAAAAGGAACCGAAGAGCCTATCTACCTAAAAAGCAATAGTCCACTCCATTTTCCATTTAGGCAGCATCAGTGCTATTTCAGCTGCAACAGGAGACCAGAGAGAATACTCTGTCCCCTGTGACTATATCGCGCAGGTTAAATAGATCTCTTAAAATGATTTTGCCTTTTCACACGACACTGCTGTAATGCAGATAGATTAAACTGATCTTTGGCATACACAGAGACTAGCAGTGGTTCATCCAAAGTAGCAGCAGCGCAGTGGAACACATATTCTGATCTGCTGTGTATATATGTTGAGCTCATTTTATGTTTGTAGCACAGAAAATGCTGTGTTATGATCAACACAACAATGTTGTACAAGCATTTGTGTCATCTAAGAACTGACTAGCAGGCATTATGATGACCAGAGATCAAAAGGCGTTTTAAACCCTGAGTCGACTCATCACAACAGTGTTCACATCCACACGAGCCTGACAAATTGTCACACATGCGAATTAAGCCAGCCACGTGATTTAGCACATCCAGCTTATTCACACAGTCACATTATACAACAAATATTTCACTTATTTCATTATTTTACAGTATGACCTTGAGAGTGTAAGATTGTAAGTAATTGATTCATAGGAAATACATGCTTAAAATTTCACTACGCTCTTATTTCTGCTCAATCACTTTTGTACATTATGCATTGATCCTGCAGTGTATAAGAAGCTGTATTAGCCGTGAGGACAGTCGGTCAAGTAGGTCATTTTAAAATTTGAACTATAAAACAGCAACATCACAACATTATGATATCCTCCTAATTGAAAAAATCCTTAAGTAACCTTCTTGGAATTTCATAATCATAATCTGGAAGTGATATTAATGGAAAATTCCTATAGGATTCCATCATAACACAAAACAAAATCTAGATAGGCTATATAGAACAAACAGTACAATTATGATTACTAAAATGATAAACCGCCCCGCAGGGCAAATTTTCAGGATTTCAAAGCTCATTTTTAGGTTTTCTTTAACTCTCCAGAAGCCAAATACAATACAAGCAGCATTCTGATTATGACACAATAACCAAATAGAACATCAGAATCAAAGAATGATTGTATTTGATCTTTAAGATTCGTTCTTCTTTTGGAATCCTTTCAGGTTGGTTCAAAATTACAATACAACTCCAAAAAGAATCCAGGTCACAATCGTTTGGTTGTTTTTTTTTTTTTTTGACAACCTATTCTATCAAAAGCATACAAAATAAATTATATGCACCAACCTGTGCGGACAAACACATTTCTCACCTAGCCCTAGTATGACACACAGATAACTAGGTAAGACACAGCTGTCTCAGACATGTACACCTGGGGCCATTGTCAACTAATGTCTATTCGTTTGACAAGGCAAGCTCACATTTTTGACCTCAACTTTACTAGTGTGTCCTCTGGTCCCCCTTTGGATGTTTTTAACTCATAATGGCATATGTAAAATCAACCAACAGTGATGCATATATAAATATTGCTAACACTCCATTTAAATAATCTTAAAATATAGGCTATAACATACAATAAAGTGGTTTAATAGGGTGAGACGTTTGTATACAAAATACAAAAGTATTCTTAAACATCATAACCATACACATGACATCCTCTGTGATGAAGCAATGCATTGCAATGCTGCAGGTAGGCTAGATGAACCAGCTCAACCATCGTCAAGTCAATCCATAATGACTTTCTAAAGGTTTCTTATTCCAGCGAAAACACACAGTCATTGAGAGACTTACCGAAAGGAGAGCCAAAAGGAGGTCTGGCGATTCCTGCTTCGGGCGACTGTAAAAGGTAAACGCGATAGAAGTGCTCACTAATCGGAGGAAAGCTGCGGTGAGCTTTCTTTGGGGCGAAAGGCAGAGACGCAGCGATGACTGCAGCGAGGGCAGTCCACGCGCAGCGCTCGAGGTGATGTGAAGCTATAAAGATATAGCCTACAATAGAGCTCAGCGTCGGTCTGTGTTGATCACCACCAACCTATCTCGTGTGTGTTCACAGTGCTCCGCGAGCGTTGCTGTGGTGTGCGCTCTTTTGAGTGTGCGCAAATTGTGTCTTCTCGCTCTGACCGAACTCGGACGGAGCAATGCTAGAAAATGACATCAGCAAGTCAGCTAGACGTGAAAAGTCTTTGTTATTTCTTTTATTTTGAATTAGCCAATGTGTAACTTATACAATGGCGTTCACGGGGTCCGTCTAAAGGAAAATGTCAGGCGAAATCAGTTGTTGTTACAGCGCAGGTACACACACATCAACTAGATTAATTCTGATTATATATTTAGGGAATGTAAATGTACTAGTGATAAACAAATCACAGCATTTATTCTTGTGGATGAAATGATCGTAACGGAAACGAGCGAACCAGAAGCCGC
>NW_015517870.1:2560-3296 GCF_001515645.1 Sinocyclocheilus grahami | reverse complement strand
AAAAAAAAATAAAAATCTAAATTTTTTGGTCCATTTTTTTCCGCAAAAAATACCTAAACATCCTTAAAATGAGTAATGCATAAAATATTATGTTTTCATGTATGTGCATGCATTGCACTGATAAATGTAATATTTATGGTGTCCCTTTGTTACTTTGTTTTCCTTTTTATTCATGTACTTTTTTTCTATAACTATTTATACATTAAAATAAATAAATAAATATTTTACTACCCAACAGACAAAGTGTTGTTTCATGGTTTAAGCACAAACCTCATTAGATTTAGTTAAATTCATGCTTATAAAAATATTTGCCAGTGGGGCAAAAGAAAACAAACAAGTAAATAAATAAATGAATGAATGAATGAATGAATTCAAGATGTAGTCTCTGAAAACAAGTCACAACATCTCATGTGGTTTAAGGCTGTTAAAAATAAATATTTTACTGTAAAATACATATTTTACTGTAAAATGTGTGATTATGAGTATTGCCATAGAAGCAAATAATTTCTGTGTCCGGTAACATGAACCGATCCAAATGGCTTCACAGAATTATCTTATAATTACAGTAACATGATGTAAATGCATCATTAGGCACAAAAAAATACTTTACGAGGCAGACGTCAATGCTTGGATATAAAAGTTACATTATGTATTGCAATCCAACATGCTTTTGAAGGGAACGACAAGAGTAATCAAGTTTAAAAAGCTAAAAGTGTTTATATTCTATACTATAGAG
>NW_015517870.1:0-1814 GCF_001515645.1 Sinocyclocheilus grahami | reverse complement strand
TATCAATGACTCCCACCGGTTCTGTGCCCACAGGCAAAAAAAAAAGAAGCCGCCTCCGTCACCTGTCAATCAAACGTGTTATGAGGATAAGGCGGCCTTGGAACACTGGAAAAGTAAGACTGACACTTCGGCGCGGATGGTTGATCGACACGGCGTGTTCCTGCGCTCGTTTTTTAAATCGTTAAAACATGAAAATTCATGCCTGTGAATTTTACGACCCAAACCGCACCTCTTCTGCACAAACAAAGACGTTTCAGGTGCAGAATGGATGCACAGAGTGGAAAGAACAACAGCTAATGAGCTCTCCTTAACATCAGAATTGTTTCTCTTAGACATCTTTGATCTTTTAAAAGCAAATGGAGACTTATCGGGAAATGTTTCACCTAGGGAAAAACTCTGCTCAAGATACTAAAGATCTCAAGTATTTCTGATAATATTCTTACAGTTATGTCGTCCACATTTGTTTTATAGCTCGTATTACAAGTCAGCAACTGTCTCATTTGTGTCTATTTTTATTCCACCTAAGGAATTTAGGAGACATATCTGAGACAAAGCAATAACATTCTGCTCTTGGAAGGCAACCTGCATGACAGACTAAACTCAGGAATGAGAAAAATCACTATGATGTTTGTAATATTCCAGTGAAGGAACTTCCCTTTTCTTTTAATGGAAACTAATTACAGAGGACGTTTTGCAGTGACACCATACACCACATTCACACCACTTTTTGTTGCACAACCTAGTACCAATTAGAGATCCAGACCCAAGATTGGTTCCATACGAACGACAAAACATTTCTTAAATTCCCATAATGTAAATGTAGCCATATTGTACTGTTTTCACATAGAACAGGTGGTACTGAAGTGAAAAATCAATCAAATATGCGCACACAAACACACATACATGTATATATATATATATATATATATATACTGCTCAACAAAATAAAAGGAATACTTTTTAATCAGAGTATAACATCAAGTCAATTAAACTCCGGGGATATTGATATGGTCAGTTAATCCGTTTCAGCTGCTTTAGTGTTAATGAAATTAACAACAGGTGCACTAGATGGGCAACAATGAGATAACCCCCAAAACAGGAATGGTTTTACAGGTGGAGGCCACTGACATTTTTTTCCCCTACTCATCTTTTATGACTGTTTTTCACTGGTTTTGCATTTGGCTAGGGTCAGTGTCACTGCTGGTAGCATGAGGCGATACCTGGACCCTACAGAGATTGCACAGGCAGCCCATCAATATGTGCCATTGCCAGAAGGTTAGCTGTGTCTCCCAGCACAGTCTCAAGAGCATGGAGGAGATTCCAGGAGACAGGTAGTTACTCTAGGAGAGCTGGACAGGGCAGTAGAAGGTCCTTAACCAATCAGCAGGACCGGTATCTGCTCATTTGTGCAAGGAGGAACAGGATGAGCACTGTCAGAGCCCTACAAAATGACCCCCAGCAGGCCACTGGTGTGAATGTCTCTGACCAAACAATCAGAAACAGACTTCATTAGGGTGGCCTGAGGGCCCGGCGTCCTCTAGTGGGCCCTGTGCTTACTGCCTGGCACCGTGGAGCTCGATTGGCATTTGCCATTGAACACCAGAATTGGCAGGTCCGCCACTGGCATGCTGTGCTTTTCACAGATGAGAGCAGGTTCACCCTGAGCACATGTGACAGACGTGAAAGGGTCTGGAGATGTAACGAGGGAGGCGTGACAACAAAGTGGGGATCCAGATGCAAGGCTTTAATAAGAGCGTAGTCAAACAGGGATGGTCAACAACAGCAAACAACGATGGCAGTGGCAAGGCAAAAGA
>NW_015517869.1:1527-3297 GCF_001515645.1 Sinocyclocheilus grahami | reverse complement strand
TTTTTTTTTTTTTAATTTAGCTAGATATGTAATTTAACAAAAACTGGTGCTAATTTACCAGTAAGCAATATCGTTTATTTAATTCATTAGTGCCTCATCCATCCCTATGGCATATTATCCATGGGCCAACTGTTGTAACGGGACAAGTGCAGTAAATAAAAGGGCAGTTTTCATGCTAATCTAAGGATTTTATGTGGCATGTACTTACACTAAAAAGCCTAAAAACATTTTGGAGGCCACACCTCTCTAATCATTAAAGCTCCTGGCTGCTTTCATTTACTCAATTTTGATTTTACTTTAACATAAATGCATTATTTATTTGATATCCAGTGTTTAAATGGTGCATTTCGATACATTCCATATACTTTGATGCTTTTCCATCTCATACCTGAACACAAATACGATTAATCTGAGCTTTTGAAATTGTCCAAAAGCATTTTGAATAAGCTACCATACAGATGAAGCTTTGGCTTAAACTTGAAAGCTGAAAAAGCCAGTCGTGGACTCTTATTTGAGTCAGGTGACATGGATATTACATTCAGTGTGCCTTCAGGAGTTGTGTAAATGATTCATGGTCTTGTTGCTTAGACTTCATGGTCATGGTCCTGAATCCCGCTGGACCCCCGGACTTCTTAGAAGATGCTAATTTAACCACACAAGTGTAAAAATATGCACACACATGCAGTCGCAGGAAATAAATCACATTAAAAATAGGTACAAGTTTAGAATTTAAAAACAGTGTCTCCCTTTTATTTAACAGCTAAAGACTCATGAAGTCTGAAATTCCCAAACGAAAATTTGTACAATATGGACTTGTTATTAGAGCACAGTCAGGAGATGTTCAGAAACTCTGTGGACATGTTAAAGTTGAAGTATAATGAGATCTTTCCTAACAGCTGAAGGACCATTTTCAAATGAACTGTAGAAACAGAAAGAGTCATAGCCTGCCTGAAATATTTGGCCTTGATACTCTGCTTGTCCGAGTACGTGCTTGTCTATTGTTTGCGGATATCCATGCTGGGCCGAGGCCAGAGTATAAAGAGGACAAGCACTCCATCCATCTGTTCCTAAATCATCAGTGATAAACATTCCAATTAGGAAATGAGTGGGCTGCCATGATTCGCTGCTGAAGAATAAAACACATTTGTCATCTTAATGGTACACTCAGTAATTTTGTTAAAGTTTAAAAAATGTTTTGCTTAAAGAAATTAACATTAAACAGAAATGTCAATGAAAGGATAAAGATTTATTCTTAGACTTTCAGATATATTAGTTGCTTATTCTTCATGAAGTGGATCTCCCCCAATGGGCTGGACAATGTTTACATCATATGACCAGCCTTGCAAGGTACTGTTACTAATAATAATAATAATACTTTGTTTTATATAGAGCCTTTAGCTAGTGCTCTTTACAGTAAACAGTAGTTTACTAAGACTAAACAAAAACAACAAATGCAATATACTACAAATACTACAGATTCAATATAATATATACCAGAGTATTCAGATCAGCATGTATGTGATTCACCATTTGAGACTGAATAAATAACAAATCAAACTGTTTTGCAGTGAGGTGGCAGCAGCGAAACAAACTGCATCATCCAAGCCACTAGGTGTCACTATATAACACCAAAACTACTGGGCAAAGCAGTAAATTTATTGCAAAGTAACTCTTTTTTGAAAAGATACTAACAAAAAGTAGCTAACAATGTTAAAACTATTAAAGGAAGACATAGTCTTTTTCAAAATAAATGAGCAATTTTACATGAGT
>NW_015517869.1:0-1414 GCF_001515645.1 Sinocyclocheilus grahami | reverse complement strand
TCACTTTAGAACTAGAACGAGTTGCTTGATTAAAAACTTACTGTATTACTGTATTAAAAGCTCACTATATTATGTAGAGTTGAGTATTATGTAACCCAGGGTATTTCTGCTTTTCTAAAAGCGCCACCTACTGTCAGAGAATAAGTCTGTATAATAATTAATCTTCTTTTTTTAACACATTGGTTTGAACAGACAAATTACATGCAAAAAATTAGACCCAATAGGCTTTAATATTGTCATTAACTAGTGTAAGCTGCTAGATTGTCCAAGACCATCAACAAAACTAGATGGCCATATCAGCCGAAGGTGGTCAAGCTAGTTTTGGAAGACGTTTACGGGCTAACGATACCATATACCATGTTCCATATAACAGCTTCCAGCTTAAGATGGATTTAGCAGGAATAATATATTTTTTACAATCAGAGCAGTTTTATTGGGTACATAAACCATCTCATTTAGGGCTACTGAAAAATATAGGTAAATTAGTAGTGTTTCTACATTTATTTAGTTGCTAGACTGCATAAGACTACATCTGTGGCAATTCATGAGTATAAAGCATCTAGACCATTGTTAGATTTAGCACAACTAGGAATAAACTGGACCAAATATAAAACAGCACATTTGAAGGATTGCTGATTAAATCAGTTTGACCAGCGTAGACCAGCTAGCTTCAAAGTAAAAAATGAAAAACCAAACCCTGTAATTATTTTTCGGTAACACTTGTTCATCATCTTCAAGTCGCCACAGGTCTGACTAACTCTATGCACATGATGTTTGGCAACGAGAGGGTGACATCCGTTTAGAGATGTCCCTGAATGACATAGCGGGCTCATGATGTCTCCTGGGGGGAGCAGGTAACGTTAATGCTGATGATGACTGTTTAACACTCCAGCCCTGCAAACCTGTTACCAGGGGCATTCATTTACACATCTCCCACCCGTCTGCCTCCTTGAGTCAGCCAGAATGTAATTAACAATGTAAATCATCAGCTCCACTGAGGGATTCCTTAATTTAGGCAAGCATCGTTATTATGTTCCTGGTCTAATAGAAAAACAAGACAGCCCATGTGCACCTTTTCTGCTTTGCCAAAAACTCAAACCTCATCATACAACATTATGAATCTGTAGGAAGTTCCTCAGACCCAACACAGCTCTCTCATTTAATTAACATATTTTTGAGAAAATGATTTGTTATTTTCTATGATAATACATCCAGATTTCAAATGGATTTTCATATTGGAAGTGTTGTGAGTTCAACTTGCAACCAGTGTCAAGTGGATAATTTGAGGAAGTGTCAAACACTTAAAATGCGTTGTCATTTTGGATATTAAAATATGCTCTCTAATCCCTACCTAATTTGCAGGAAAATAGTAATTTGAAGGTTTGTTGTCAATAAATTAAACAAATAAATAAAA
>NW_015517868.1:2430-3297 GCF_001515645.1 Sinocyclocheilus grahami | reverse complement strand
ATATATATATATATATATATATATATATTTATTTATTTATTTATGTAAATCCAGAAGTAAATATAGAAAATGATCATAAAAAACGAATGTATGAATAAAAATAATTAAATTATAATTATAATGTAATAGTGATACATTAATAATATATTATATAATGATTTAAAAATAAAGTACAATATGCAAGGGGTTTTCAGTTGGTCACGCGCTGCATATGAATTCTCTGTGTATGCAGGTATAGATCTGATCGCAGCATTTTATGGCTGTTTGTATGCTGGTTGCATTCCTGTCACCGTGAGGCCTCCACACCCACAGAACCTCTCTGCCACTCTGCCCACTGTCCGCATGATCATCGATGTAAGTCTCTGTGTTTGCATCTCTTAACACCTTTTTTTGGTTGTGTTTTCTTTTAACTTTATTTGGCTTTTCAGCAGCCGAACACATGGTTCACTTTTCTTGCGTCTCTCTCCTGGTTTCCTCAGGTCAGCAAGGCTGCTTGCATTCTCACTACTCAGGTTTTAACGAAGATCCTCAGATCTAAAGAAGCAGCAGCTACAGTCAACATAAAAACATGGCCCATCATAATAGACACAGGTAACACATACCAGTCAATTTTCAATACAGCTACTGTGTAGAACATTCTGTACTTTACATGTATAATAATTGGATCAAGTCATATGATATGATATGATAATTTAGCATATACATTGGATCAGGGTTTGCTCTTTCATTGAAACAACTTTTAGTTTTGTGTAACAGCTTGACTAATAGCAGACTCATCACCACAATACAGTCACTTTAAGCACTAACGAGTTTCCATGTTACATAAAATAACAATGTTAACTAACATAAACTGTCCAGTAACATGCA
>NW_015517868.1:0-2291 GCF_001515645.1 Sinocyclocheilus grahami | reverse complement strand
TTTTAATTCTTCAGACTTTACTTAGGTGGCAAGCTTAGAAATATATCCATAAGTAACATATCCATGGTTTTCCCCAGATGACTTGCCTCGCAAACGACCACCCACAATCTACAAACCGCCCAATGCTGAGATGATTGCCTATATGGACTTCAGTGTCTCAACCACAGGCATGCTGACAGGAGTGAAGGTGAGAGATTTTTCACATCATCTCAATAGATTTTTCTTAGTTATCTTAGGCAGTTTTGGTGAACCTTTAACACCAGGGTCATTGAATAACTGACCAATCAGAGATGTTTTACCTGGATGGGAATTTGTTAATACACAGTGGTGTCCAAAAATCTGAGACCACTGGTGAAAAAGCTTTTCTCATTTAAAATCGCAAAACATTTTCATTTAAATTAGATTTCCTGATTTTCAATGTTGTCTTAGACATTTTGGACCCTACTGTAGCAAATATCTCCCTCTGCCTTAAAATAAATCTTAGTGGTACAGTACATTTGAGACACCCCTCTCTGACTGGCTTCCTATCAGGTCTCTCATGCGGCGGTGAGCGTTCTCTGTCGCTCTATAAAGCTACAGTGTGAGCTGTACTCCTCTCGCCAGATCGCCATCTGCCTCGACCCCTACTGTGGACTTGGTTTTGTGCTCTGGTGCCTTGCGAGGTAACAGATGGATACACACAAACAGTCACATACAAATGACTCATACTAACATAAAATTAATGTATTTTGAAGGTATTATAAACCTGAAATGTGCCTGTGTTTTACAGTGTATACTCAGGTCATCAGTCCATCTTGATCCCTCCTATGGAGCTGGAGATCTCACTGACCCTGTGGCTGGGCACGCTCAGTCAGTACCGCATCAGAGACACCTTCTGCTCCTATTCTGTCATGGAGCTCTGCACCAAGGGCCTAGGCGGACAGACAGACATACTGAAGGTATGCTCACATGCATATTTACCCACCATTAAAGGCATAGTTCACCCAAAAATGACACTTCTGCCATCATCATTCTCACCCTCATGTCATTCCAAACCTATATGACTTTCTTTTTACTGCAAAACACAAAAGATACTTTGGAGAATTGTTTTTGTCCATACAATCTTTTTTTGATCTTCACATGTTCTTCTAATGTTCTTTGTGTCCATCTGACTTCAGGCACGTGGTGTGAACCTGTCATGTGTGAGGAGCTGTGTGGTGGTTGCTGAGGAGCGTCCACGCTTGGCTCTTACACACTCCTTCTCCAAACTGTTCAAAGACATTGGACTCTCCATGCGGGCTGTCAGCACCGCTTTTGGGTCGAGAGTAAACCTGGCCATCTGCCTTCAGGTAAATTATCTGAAGTTCAAACTCTGCAAATTGATTTTCCTTTACACCTACTGTAGGCAACAATATATATTCTTCTCACTGATCTATCATCTCTATGTTACAAATAAATGCATTGTTGGGAGGTTTTAGATATGCGATGTTGGCTATTTGATGTGCAGCTGATCTCTGTGTTTTTCACAGGGTACCACTGGACCAGACCCCTCAACTGTGTATGTGGACATGAAGTCCCTCCGACATGACCGGTAAGATAAAGACAAACATAGATAAACACACACACAAAACATACAGTGTTTAAATATTAAAAGGTGTGTTTTGTGTTTAAATGTGTGAAATTTCACTTTTTGGCCAATTGGAATTGCTTTTGGTGCCGTTTTAAATAGTTTTTTAAATAGATTAATAATTTTTAAATAGAATTCTATCCATTATGAGACTGGGTTTTGTCAAATATGAAAAAAGCTTTAGACCTCCGGGCCCTAAGTGATTATATCATGTCATAAACACTCTTTCTCTTTGTACAACACTGATGATGGTGTGTCTGTGTTGTAGGGTGAGGTTAGTAGAGCGAGGAGCACCTCAGTCTCTTCCTCTCATGGAGTCTGGAACAGTAAGCACATTTCCACTGATGGATCAAGCATAAAAGAAATAGAAAATATTGTTAGTGTTCTTTCTCCCTCATTTAGATTCTTCCTGGTGTGAGGGTGATCATAGTCAATCCAGAAACTAGAGGACCGCTAGGGGACTCTCACCTGGGAGAGGTGCGTTTACATATGTAAATAATAATTGGGTGTTTCTTCAGCTTTGTGCATTTTTAGAAAATTAACTACCTTATAACACACTTTGAAACATTCTTAATTTCTTTTATTTGTATACTAACAATCATAGTAGAGTCATTTTTGGGATACAGTGACTCCTTTGTATTGTTACAAGCTGTTTATGCATAGATAAGATCCCTAAAGTTGCAAA
>NW_015517867.1:2632-3298 GCF_001515645.1 Sinocyclocheilus grahami | reverse complement strand
TATGGAAAACGTTTGTGTCGTGACTCTGACGTCACCGACGATTAATGTTTCTTATTGGTCGCGAATTCCCCAGCGCGAGAGCTAGTTTTTTGGACTAGGGGAGAGTTGATGTTGACAAAGTAGGAGAGAGCGAAAAGCCCACACGCCAGCCTCGGTGTCCTTATTTCTAACTCGGGAGCGCAAAGCATGTTAACGCCGCACGTCCCTTCACGGCTACTGCATGCGCTCTGAGGGAAGAGTTGGAGCTTGCTTTGGCCAGACAAACGCTTCCCTGATTCCTGAGATGCAATGATGGATAGCCGGATCCTCGAGCATCGTCATGCCCAGTTTGGAGGCTCTTTGGGAGGCATGGTTGGAATGGGTTTCCCCTACCACCTCGGTCACCATCATGTTTACGATATTTCCGGACACCAGCTACAGTCGGCGGCCGCTGTTCCTTTTTCTATAGACGGATTACTTAACGGATCATGCTCTGCGTCTGTTGCAAACTCCAACCCATTACTCGGATCTGGTTGTGTTGTAAACGGGGATAGTCAGTATAAACTCAGCGGTAAGTGAATAATTATCCGCTTCTTCTATTCCATGCAGAATATAGTAAGCTATACAGTTATATTAGCAATAGTTACAGGAAAATATTTAAGAGTTACGCGAAGTCTCTTGCCAAAG
>NW_015517867.1:0-925 GCF_001515645.1 Sinocyclocheilus grahami | reverse complement strand
GTATCAAACAGAAAAACAAGACGTTTCAGAAACCTATTGCATCTTGACAGATTGCCAGACCTTTTATGTTTTCATGAGAAAAAGGCTGTTACTCTCTTATTTATTTGAATGAATGGATAATATTAGATAAAAATACACCATTCTGTGATTTGTGATTACAGTAGGCTATAATATTGCAAAAGAATCGAAATATTTGTACATTTCAGGTTCTTGTAATATTTATTCAAACATTTGTTTATGCTATATTTGCCTTAATAATTTTTGCCAGTCGGGGTTAATAGATTACATTAGTCTGATATATGCCTGCCTTCTTATGAAACTGACTAAAGAATCCTCAACCTTTTCTTTCTAGGTGTGGTTTCAAAACCGACGAGCTAAATGGCGCAAAAAGGAGAACACGAAGAAAGGGCCCGGTCGACCGGCTCACAACTCTCACCCCACTACCTGCAGCGGCGAACCAATGGACCCACAGGAGATCGCACAACGGGAGTTGGAGCGCTTGGAAAAGAAGAAGCGAAAACAGGAGCGCAGGCTGCTGAAATCTCAGAACAGGCTCTTAGTAGGTGAGCTCTTCCACACGCCCGGATCTGACAGTGACAGTGGAGTATCGCAGAGCACGGATAGCGAGTCCACTCCACACACCGGGCCCCAGCCTAGCGCGCACCGACAGCAAACAGAACTTATATGTGATCAACATCCACACCACCAAAGAGCCGGTGCAGTCAACGAGACAGCGGAACCCATGTACTCCGTGCGGAACTCTGCTCTGTGCCCCGCGAACGGCATCACACGCGCCTCCACGCTCCAGAAACTCAACCCATTTAGTGTGGAGAGTTTACTAGCCGACTCAAGTCCCAGGAGAAAAACTATCCTGGAGTTTTCTCAGTTACCGCCGCAGCGACCACTGGTCGGTAAAGGCCATTTC
>NW_015517866.1:2787-3298 GCF_001515645.1 Sinocyclocheilus grahami | reverse complement strand
ATGACAGAATTTTCATTTTTGAATTTTCATTAAACTATTCCTTTAAGTTGAGGTTGTACAGTTTCATGATATTTGTTAAAACAAAAAAAATGTTTTTATAACTTGAATGCATGTTAACCATTAGTTTGGAATCCTTAGACTGAAACCTCTGTGGATGATTGGATGAATGTGTGTGTGTATGTAAACTAGTCTCTCAGTCACCACTCCATTCTACTCTTACTGTGGTGATCAGTCAGTATTGTGTTACAAGTTAGTGAGCCACATCAGCATACGTAACCACTTAGCATGTATTTTTTATGAAAAATGTATTTTAAAGACACTTGGTCTTTCTTTTCTCTAATGTTGACATTATGCTACATGCTTAAAGTGGACTACAGTACAATCCAGGGGCCTTGTGACTTGAATGTAATCCTTGCTACGGCACTGAAATACCGTTCCACAAATAGTGATAAGAATACCCATAACAGTTTTTTGTTAACAGCCAGCATTTATATTTATAAACTATACATAT
>NW_015517866.1:0-1120 GCF_001515645.1 Sinocyclocheilus grahami | reverse complement strand
TTTGGCAGGGTGGGCACCCACTTCTGGGGCTTCCAGCTACAGGGAGAAGATTTTGTACCAGATATTATTACAATGGGCAAACCTATTGGAAATGGCCATCCAATGTCATGTGTGATCACCACCAGAGAGGTTGCCGAAAGCTTCATGTCATCTGGAATGGAGTACTTCAACACAGTGAGAAGAAAAAAAACATATTGTGTTAAATACAGATTAAGACTGAAACAACAACAACCTATTTAAAAAAGAAAACTATCTGCATTTTTAACAGAGGTGTGAGCAACAGATGCGGGCCCTAGATTAGAAATTTTTACGATGCTGAAAAATGTCTTTGTGTCCTCTAGTTTGGCGGTAACCCAGTATCATGTGCTATTGGACTGGCAGTGCTGGATGTAATTGAGAAGGAAGATCTCCAAGGCAATGCCCTGCACATCGGAGGTTACCTGACTCGGCTTTTGTATGATCTGAAGAAAAGACACCTTTTAGTGGGTGACGTGAGGTTGGTTAAACCAGTCTTAACTTCTAAAATAATAAAATCAATTGGATGATTATACAAAGTTAGATACTAAAAGCTATTGTTTCTTTGTGCATACATCAACAAAATTTGCAGTGTGAATTAAGGCCATGTGAGTGATAATGTGCCACGGTGGAACCTTGAACCTATGGTTGCATAAGTTGAAGTTGCCTGGCCTCTTTATGTTGCAAGTTGTGTAAATCATTTCCCTTGGGTTGTTTGTGACAGTAATATGTGTGTAATAGTGCTGATGAAAGTATGCCTAGAACACACATTGCCAGGAGGTTCAAAGCTGAAGGTCATATATCTTGTTTTCTAGGGGCCGTGGCCTGTTTATTGGGTTGGACCTGGTAAGAAACCGGGATAAGAGGACACCTGCCACAGCTGAAGCTCAGGATGTTATTTACAGGTCAGAGCAAGTCATGCTATAAAAGAGGAATTTCTGACTTTTTTTTATAGCAAAGGTTAACAGGTTTATTAGCATACCATACAATATATTTAGTCACTTTTATCTTTGCAAACTATTTGTTACGTATTTTTTCCTTATGTTTATTACCCTAGCCACAAAATAAAGCACATTAAAAAAAAGAACTATATAATACTAAGACC
>NW_015517865.1:0-607 GCF_001515645.1 Sinocyclocheilus grahami | reverse complement strand
ATATATATATATATATATAAACATATTTGTCAAATATTTTGTGACTTGTGAAACATAGCATGTATCTGTTTCTAACAAATTATGTTTATTTTACTGAATATTGATGTAGAAAAAAATGTATCAGTTTCTATTCTATTTCCTATTCTGTTCATGTTTTATACTGTATATTTTTACACAAGATGTGTATCTTTATGTCAACCAATTAGATGTGTATCTTTACAAATCTAATTTCACTTGGAGGAAGTAATCAACTAGTGACACATATGGACAGTAGGATCAATTTCAGTTGATTAAGTGTTTGTTTATTGTTGTTGTGCTGTTTTACTGTTCGACTAATATCTGGGTGGGCTGACAAAATTACTTGTTTTTTTTCTGTGTATCCTTTTTACTCTATGTAATTAACACTTTTGTACTCTTGTAACACTTTTCAAGGATATGTAATACACTTTTTAAAAAAAAATATTCTGGTTGTGGTGGTATAATTCCTATAACATGCATTATTTCTTATATAATTTGTATTTATTTATTTATTAATGAAGAGTGAACTACGATCTTCAGGAAAAGCTGGAAGTTAATTCTAAAAATGTATCTTTATAAAATAATTACC
>NW_015517864.1:2366-3298 GCF_001515645.1 Sinocyclocheilus grahami | reverse complement strand
TTTTTAGGTTCAAATAAGCAGTTGTACTCACTTGTCAAAGGCCTCCATCCTCTGTTTAAGCTCAATCTCTCGGCTCCGCACAGATTCGATTTCTTTCAGCAGGGCTTGTCTTTGAGCATAAATCTCCTTTTCCTCTATCTGGATCAATTAAAACATTGAAGACTCAACAATGGGTTTGTATTTAGCGTGTATTAGTTGACAGTAGAGAGACTCAGTACCTCCTGGGATTTCTGTAACCTCTCGATGGCGTTTTTCTCTCGGCTCATCAGAGCCTCAGACTTCAGCTCAAACGTTCTCTCCATGTCTCTCCGCAGCTCCAGGATTTCTCTCCGCGAGGCCTCCTTCTCGTCTCTCTTCACCTTTACGATCTCCACCTCCATGAAGTGCTGCAGCTGCGTGAAGACGGTACAAGCGCTCTGTTGAGATCTTGAGCGCTATTACAATGTAAACTCCTGGAAAGGATGAGGGAATAAACACAGTCGGACCTTTGCTTTGAGCTCCACCTGCGCTTGCTCCTGTATCTCCTTCCTGTACTCCGCAAGCTTGGCCTCGACTGATGGCCAGCGGTCACCTCTGTGCCGAAGCACTTCATACTCCTCGTCAATCAGCTGCAGCTTCTCAACTTCAAAACGGTCAAAGATGAAGCGGAAATATTGTTAGACTCTTTCATGATGTTTAATATGACTGAAAGGAATTTCAAATGAACAGGTGAAATAAAATCCAGACTCTTTTTGCATCTTGAGGTAGATTTTGGCAGAACATTTTTTTTGTGAAATTCTGTGCTAATGGAGTTAAATATGGCAAAATATTGAAAAACTATAGATAATTTATTTGTCCTCGCAGTGGCACATACATAACACAAACACATAACCGGTCAAAAGTGTTTTTTTAATGTTTTTGAAAGAAGTCTCTTCTGCTCACAAAGGCTGCAT
>NW_015517864.1:0-1891 GCF_001515645.1 Sinocyclocheilus grahami | reverse complement strand
TTTAACAGATTTTAAACAGTAATAATATTTCACAAGTTTCACTGTAGTTTTGATCAAATAAATGCAGCCCTGGTGAGCATAAAAGACAACGGTTGATTTCTCCGTACTTTAAAATGGGGACTATTTATTTACTTTTATAAACTATTATGAGCACTTTTTTGAAGGCCGAGATGTTTAATAAATGAACAGGTGTTGAGCTTTGTGAACGGTGGGTGTTTAAATTCTTCAGAATCTGTGGATCATCCTGTGGAGCTCTTCGTGGAGTCTGGATATAAGCAGAGGCTTACCGAGTGATTCTCTATGCGCTGATATGGAGGTGGATTGGGTGGAAGCATCGCAGCAGTCTCTGTAAACGTGATGTTCAGTGAGCTCTGTGAAGAGACTCATCAGGAAACCTGCAGGGATAAAACAACATTCATCATCATGCTCATCACAGAGAGCAACAGTGTCAGTATCTTACGGTGTACTGAGCCAGGTAAATAGCATCAATGCATTTCATGCCAACTTCAAATATCTACCATCTGCACAGGGATTTATTAACACAAATCTGAAAAATTAAACATTTAATTTGTAATTTATTTATGCATGTATAATTTAATGCCATTTAAGCAGCAATGCCTATACTCAGGGCGAAATCAACAGTATTATGATAACAATATCAGTAGATTGTTTACAATAATTGAACTATTTTATCTAAAAAAAACAATCAACATGGAAAAAATTATTTATATAGCATTTTTAAATTTAATGTATGATTTAATTACTCTTTTTAAAAAATAAAATATATAACATAAAATATAATTTAATGATATAATTTAAAAGTGCTTTCATTTGTTATAAAACCAATCTTCTTCATAAATATTTCTGGAATTTACTAACAATTAAACAACAACAAAAAAAATGTTTCAATGTAAATCCTACACCACATAATCGTACCGTACCTGTCTGTCCCTTCTGAATATTCGACACCTGCCCGAATGTGAAAGAACGAGAAATAGGGAAATATATTAAGGTAAAACAACAACTACTTCAATGGCATTTATACAAACAGAAGCATGTCCTCTCACTGAAGAAATGTACGATTTATTACCAGAGATTTGTATAACGGCGTGTGAGGGCTGATCTTCGTGAGCTGCAGAAGCTCTCTGGCTGATAAAACCTACGCAAGTCCAACAAAAACAAGACCTGGTCTTGGTTGTGGTTTTCCATGAGGTTCATTCATAATGTTCATTTAAAAAAAATAGTTCTTCATGAGCATTTTCCTAACAGCCTCGTGACAAAATCATAAATCAGAATTGCAAAACAATGCTGATCTTTACAATAGTAAGTATGAAGTCATGTGGAGTCACCTGGTCTTTGCTCATTCCGCATTCGGGGAGGAAGACAGCCAGCGTGTAGTCGCAGCCGACGCTCCGCAGGTGATGGACGACGACGCTGTTGCATGCGGTGACTAACACAGAGTGAGCGTCTCCTCTCCGCACCGCCGCCGGATGCAGCTCCTGGATCAGCTGATTCCTCAGCTGCGTCTGCAGAACACACCAGAAAACACTACGAGAGAACCAGAGTCTTTACTGCAGGAGGTTAGTTTGAATCCGGAAGGTTATGTAGACTTGTGTAGGTTGAATATATAAGGTTTTCAGAGTTTTCCGATCCTGTTCCAGGAGAATCCCAACAGTCTCACAGATCTGACACACTCGGCGAGCTGACGGCTTGATTAAGATTGGATTAAAGCTGAAGCTGAAGCAGGCAGTTACTAGGATGTTGCTAGGCAGAACAACAGACTGACAGACAGGCAAACAGAGAGACGGAACAAGAGAATGAACGATAGAACAATAAACAGACAGATAGATTTATAGACAAACAGACAGAAAGAATGATATAGATAAACACA
>NW_015517863.1:2165-3298 GCF_001515645.1 Sinocyclocheilus grahami | reverse complement strand
ATAGAGGTGTATCCAGCCTTGAAGACACAGCTTGCCAGTGCCTCCACTAGTTTTATGGGTTTTATTAGTGAAAGAGAAACAGCTCTGAAATAGAGAGGGCTACAACACAGAGATGAATGGTTTGATGGTTTTGCTGCAAATTGCAGATGTTTGTGTCAAAAAGGGTAGCAATGTTGGGAAAGTGATGTCCCTGTTATAGAAAAATAAGTGAATAGCAATTGAGGGGGACATGAATTGTTAAATATGACTTATATTATTACTTTGTTTTCTTTAAGTGAATTAGAATTGAAAACAAAATGTAAGTGTTTTGGGATTTTTACCATTTTAAAAATTGAAAAACACCTGTCATGTTTATTTGATTTTAATTATTTATTTAAATTACTTGATCATATTTTGTAGTTTAGTGCGTACCAATGCAGTATTTTGAATTCAGAAGTTGCACAATATTTCTAGTCAAATAAACTAGCACGATTTAAATAATGTTTTAGTCCGAATAAAATGATTCGAATTGAACTCTTAACTTCATTTAATGATGTACAGACTGCATGGGCTGAATGAATGTGTCTCTGTGGGATTTGCTGATAAAAGTCGAGGTCCCATGAGCCTGAGGAGGTAATCCATTTGGTCAGGAACCCCAGCTGAGCTATAACGGAACTTATATGGGACATAATGATTTTAGTGTAAAAGCTCAAATAATGAGGTCCAGATAAACCCTGGGGGATTCCTCACAATTACGTTTATTAAAATCCTCTTTTTTTCATTAATAATTATGAAGCACGGTGGTGTCTGCTGCAGTATAGGAGCTTTCGCAAACATAGCATCATGTTTTAACACGAGAAAGATTTTAAAAAAATAGTTCAGGTAAATGGAATTATTTTTACCTCTTGATAATAATGCTTAGGCTACTGTTGCATAAACTTTTATACAGAACTCACATTGCACGAGTATTTACATCAGTAGTAATTCAAACTCCTCAGAGGCCGGCCTATTTGTGTAAGTGAAAAATACGTAGTAAAATGATTATTATTTGTTATATTATTATTCTGGTTAAGTATGTTTACATTACATGCAGGCTACATATTTAAAGTGTTACCCAACAATCTTCATGCAATTGCGTTTCACATCTCTAAACG
>NW_015517863.1:0-1140 GCF_001515645.1 Sinocyclocheilus grahami | reverse complement strand
GAAAGAAAATGGCATTTAAATCCTCCCTATAGCACGCAGCTGCCCACAGATCCCTCCCCACAAACACCGAGGGCGGAACAGCTGAGTCCCTCCTGTTTAGAGGCCAAACTCTCCTCTTTTTGTCACAGGCAAAATGTTGATGCCTCAAAAGTGTAGGGCACACATTTTGTTCTGCCTTTTACCCACATCCCATGATTCACAATAATGTAGTTGAACAGTATACAGTGAATACGACCAGGTTAGCAAAAATATAATTTAATTTACACTTTGATTCAAAGGTACAGCGTGAGCTACAGAATATAGTTTTAACAAACACGGCTCAGAACAATGCTTTGCATGATGTTGCAAACAAAACTTAAATAAAACACAACATAAAATATGGCCAAAATAATAAAAACGATATCAATAGCTGTAAATAATAAAAGAGTAACCAACTATTAGGAACATAAATAAAATAAGTTAGTATATTTAAAAAAGAAAACAAACAGGTATTGCTCTAGTCTATTTAGAGCAGTGTGGCCTAGCCCTCTATACATAGTCAAAACAAAAGAAATATAAAATTGCACCGTTTAGACATTGTAACACTGCGACAAAGTCTCTGTTGGCGGAGCCATTATTGCTACATGAGTTGTAGAAGTGTCGGCCCCTTGTTTCCTTTCATCCGCTCTGCAGATAAACACAGGTGGACTGCTGCATGAAGTGCAAACATCTGTAAAGGGGGAAAAGAGAAAGACAAAATTAGCGTTTGTTCCACAGCTAAACAACAGCTTTACATAGAGTACGGGCATTTAAATGAAGGTGAATCCAACTGAATCCGTTACTTTACTACAATTAGTAATACGCAAATAATTATGAATTACTCAAATCGTAATAATATCGCACTGACATAGAAAGTCAGATGCACACAAAGCTGAACATACCATCTTATTGTTTTACGCGGCGTTACTTCAATGCTGGTGGATGTGTCCGCTTGAAGCGAGCCCCGGTCATCCTGCTTGGACTCCAGGGTCCTTTTTCTTTTCGGGAAGAAGTCTGGTGGAAATCAATAGTATACGCCGTTAGACATGTTTGCTCGCATTTCACATCGAGCCATTAAAACAGCTCCCACTGTTTGCATCAATAGTTTCAAGGCATTTAGCC
>NW_015517862.1:2322-3299 GCF_001515645.1 Sinocyclocheilus grahami | reverse complement strand
GGTTTTTCTATGGCATTGTGAAGCACCTTTATTTTTAAGAGTGTAAGATGACCCTGGAAGATAAATTGGTCTTTCAAGTCCTGAAATGAACAAACAGCCCTACATTTCATAACATCTGAAATATGTGTGCCTAAATGCAGTCTTGCATTATGAAAAAGAAACTTGGGAGTGGAATGTAAAATCTAATTTTGTTAGTCGCCGAGCACATTCCATTCTTGGATCAAATAAGATATAATTGATCTAAATTTGGCTTAGCTCTTAGTGTCCTTTAACAGAATTTGTGGAGATAGAAACTCCACTCCAAAAAATGTTTCTATGATCACGTTACCTTAATCTTACAGATTAGTTAAATGTGACTTTTGAATTGTTAAAAAACTTGCTGTGCATCCCAAACTGAAACAATACATTAGTTATATTGCAGCTATGAAAATAAATGTCCAAGTTTTGCTAACATTCCTATTAAATTAAATTATAAAAGCGTTATTTCTCTGAACTTGCAAAACATCCAGTTTTTTAAAAAAAAGTTAAAAAAAAAAGTTTTAAAATGTTTTTTCTTGGTTATGTAAACATTAAGGGAACAGTCAATTTAATAATTTTGCAAACATTATGTGAATGTTACTTTTAAATGTTCTTTAAACATCTGAAACAAGTCAAACTTAAAAATGTTAGACGAATGTTAAACTAAAATGTTTTTGAAAAAACGTTGGAAGAATGTAAAATTTATACTTTAGATTTGGATGCATCTGAATGTCATTCTGGTATGTTGATTCAATTGGTGCACAAGAAAAATTAATTATCAATGCTGAAAAAAATGCTTTCCAGGATTATTTGTTGAATAGATTTAATTTATTTGAAATAGAACGTTTTTGTAATAGTATAAATGTCTTTACTGTCACTTCTGATCAATTTAATGCATCTAGCAAGGATGAATATTTATACAGTGGGTATGGAAAGTATTCAGACCCCCTTAAATTTTT
>NW_015517862.1:0-902 GCF_001515645.1 Sinocyclocheilus grahami | reverse complement strand
TCAATCATTTCAATGTATCCTTATCACTAAGTATAATTTTATTTACAAATTATTTTAAAAATTCTTCGTATCTACATTTTCTACATTTATAAAGCACTGAAATGGTATTAGCAGTAAGTCCCTCTGTTCTTTTTTCCCCTTCAGGAGATGACAAGCAGACTACAAGCAGTCAAACAGAAGTGAGTATCTAAAGCAATAGCAGAGAAGATAGATTAACCCTAGCACTTAAAATGAGCATTAGATTTGATCTCCCTCACTCCTGTCTCCAACATCACGGTATCAGACATCACACAGTGTTCTTTTCAGCCGTCTTATTGGACGTGGCAGTATGTAAGCTAAGCCTCTGGCTGCTTCTCTGCAGAGGTCTCTATGCTAAGATGCTCAGCGGAGGGCTTTGCTATGAGATGGATGGAGCTCTGATGCAGTTGTCATTGATTACGTGCTGGAGCGAAGCTCCTGAAATAGAGTCTGCGTGAAATCAGATCCCCTCTCTCACGCTCTGCTTTTCCACTGTCCACGCCAGGCCCAGAGTGCCCAGCTGTCTCCAGCCCAGAGGAAACAGAGCGTCTACACGCCACCGACCATGAGAGGTATGAAGCCCGCATCCAACCATATACACCATGTGCATATTATGTGATGTTGCAGGCTCTTACGTAACTATACCATCTGAGTCATTCCTGTTATGCAGTACCTTTTGAGTTTGGTAACATTTGAAAAAACAAATATACTTGTGTAATAATTTAGTATTTCTATAAAGGGACCAGACTTTCAGAAACTTAAATTTTAATAATTACAACTTGATTATGTATACAATGGCAAGAATTTAACAAGGTGATGGAAATTAAGAGCTAAATTTTGATATTTCTCAGTAATTACTGAGAGTTGACATGCATTTGATATTT
>NW_015517861.1:1355-3299 GCF_001515645.1 Sinocyclocheilus grahami | reverse complement strand
GTTGAAAAATATCGGCATATCGGATATCGGCAAAAATCCAATACCGTGCATCCCTAATTGGGATATTCAATGTATAAATCACACAATTATCATTTATATATGCATTTTAATGTTGTGTGTGATCTGTGATTTTTCACTGAACGAATAAACATTTTATTTTACTTTAACCATATAATTGTTTATATAGGATAATACAATAATTAGGTTTGCCAACTAAAAGACAAGAGAAGAAAATTCCTGTATCTGTTGCTGTTGATATCAAAGGCTGTATATAAGGCAAATTAGAAGGATGAAGACATAGATATAGGCCAACCTCAAACTTCAGCACACAAAAAGAAAAATATGCATTGTAAAAGAAAATATGATACAGATAAAAGTTCACTCACATGTTGTTTGAAAATGTTTCATTTTAAGAGCATTTTATTTACTTTTGTACAATAAACTTTGTTGGTGCTTGGTAGCCAATGTAAAATCTAGGGCCTGAAGCAAAACCAGTTGAGAACCACTATACCAACTTTAGTCTTATTGATTGTAGTTAAACACAAAGAACACTAGTGCTCCCTTTCACTCTGAGGCATGCTGACAAACATTCCTCTTGGCAGTCCATGGAGTCTGAAATGCAGGCCACTCATGAACACAAGTAATAATGATGATAAACACTATGTGAAGAGTTTCCTCTCTGGATACAGTAATTGGGGGCATTATTCCATTTCGGAATTAAGTATTAGTGTATTTATCACCACAACAATGAGGAGATAATGAGTCTGTTGTGCTCACCTTTCACGTGGTAAGTTGATGTGGGGCTGCTTTTGGCACCTCTTGCTGAGGCTGAAGAGCTTGTAAACCACTCGCTGAGCTCGCTTGAAGAGACTTTTCATGCTGCTTTCCAGCTGCTCATAGCGCCGCTGAAATACACCATCCAGCGACCACAAATGTTGGATCATTGAGGAGTTGAGGAAGAAATTCTGCTGCAGCCTCATCAGAAATGTTTTGAACTCATCTGTAGAAGAAAGAATACGTTCTCTCAGATATAGGAGTGTTGTCATGTAAACTTGACTGAACAGTGGGTAAATGCCTGAATGCACTACCTTTATACTTCACTCTCCTTGACAATAAGAAGGAATCATTTCACTGAAGACACATTTTTTTTCTCAAGCAGTTCCTACAGAGTACTTCATTTTAGTTAATGGGGCAGAACGCTGAATGCCTTTGATGCTCCTAACAGAAGCTGAATGATGCCTGAGAGAGTATGTATATCTGGCACTTCCTGATAGCTCTAACAACATAAACTTTGAAAGTAATTGAACTCTGGGATATTTTGGGAAGGGGGGAAAAGGATGACTGTGGAAGAAAAAAAATCCATGCGGTAATGGTCACTGTGGGTGACCTCGACAGGCAGTAATACAGTACCTAAACATTATGCTAAGTGCTCTCATTCATATGCTTGATGAAATATGCTGGATGGGCAATAAAGCATTTTATGGGTGATTAATTCTGCTCAACATACTGTAATGCAATATGTTGAGCAGGATCTTTTTTTCTAATCCCACACTGTCTCTGAAGGACATTGTGTGGGAATGTCAGGATTCACTGAAAGGTGTTCATATTTATTCCGACGATTGACCAGTGCACATTAGATGAAAGTACATTAGACAAGACACCACAGGTCAACAGGGTAAAAAGTCGATTAATCACAGTACAGTTTTGTGTATTACAAGGTTTACAGAAATGTTCCATTTAAATATGCAAATCATGCAATATCTAATTAAATATGGACTAATTAGCATTGATTTCCACAACACAAATCTGAAAAATCTGATAAAGCCAGTTTCAAAATTTTTGTTTAATTTTTATTGACATGTTAAAGTTGAAGGTTCTTTCACAGGAGATTTTGGATATCAGAAATTCCGGCTGCCGAAAATTAGTTCACCGCTCAGGATTCAC
>NW_015517861.1:0-303 GCF_001515645.1 Sinocyclocheilus grahami | reverse complement strand
AAAAAAGGTTGGGAAACACTACTTTAAAGAAATGTACTGTAATTGAAATCTGCAGTTGCAAATAGATAAGATTTAATAAAATAAACACTTAAATTTGTATTTTGGATGTTTTCTTTCCACTAGTCTGGAAAAAAAGATTTGTTATAGAAGCAAAATAGCCTGAAATCTCAAAATCTGACTAGTACGTGAAAAAATGGTTTTGCCTGTAGTGTTAGTTAGTTAAGATAGTTAAATGATTTAAGTTTGTGCATCTTCAGGAATGAATGAACAGTATTACTACATAACTTTCTAAACTACTATAAT
>NW_015517860.1:2324-3299 GCF_001515645.1 Sinocyclocheilus grahami | reverse complement strand
AAGTATAGACATAAAAATACAGGTAATGTCCATCATGTATTAAAATTAGACAAAACTGTCATTATATCATAAATGATCATGAAAACGAAAGCCTTTTTCGACGAGGATCACGGGAGGACACGCCTAAAGAAACACTTTCGCTTTCGCTTTTTTACGAGCTATTCAATCTCTTCGTTAATATTAATATTAAAGTGTTTTTAAAATTATAGATGAAATAGTACACAGCATTACGAATATTTGGCGTAATTGAAGTTTTTGTAAATTATTATAATTTTTTTTTTTTAAATAAGATGAATACATCTACGACGCAGTAACGTACAAACATAATGAAAATTCACCGACTGCCTATTCATTATTTTTAGTGTAAATAACTATTATTTAGACACTGAGCAAGAACGGTTTATACAGCTACAATAAATGTAAAGATGCAAGATATTAATTTTAAAACAAATATTTAGTGCAATTATTTTACTCAGGCAGTATTTTAGGACGCGTTCTTCAGCGGAGGTCCTTTCACGGTCGCGTCAGGGTGAGTTTAACGGCTGATCTGAGATCTGCGTTTGTGTTTCTCCTCTAATAGTGAATATAAGAGTTTGGTCACCCAGGCTGATCTCAGACGCACCTGTTACACCAGTCTAAAGATGGCAGCCTCCGTCAGACATTTACTGAAACCCTGGACACCGAGGTACATCTGACTCGTTTTCGGTACTTATTTTTGCCTAGAATATCCGAAATGAGGTCTAAGTCACATAAGCTTTGCTGTGCAAGTCATAATTTGTATTATTTATGGCTGTTCATCGCAAACATAGCCATGTGCCAAATTCACGCCGCTGTTTGTACGGATTTGTCACTGTGTAATCCACGTTTATTAGGTAACATTAGTCTATTACTCTGCATCTTCTCTCAGTCTGTGTTTCGCGAGATGGAGTCGGTATAATCCATACTATCTGGATCCTGATCCCAGTAAAGATGCTC
>NW_015517860.1:0-1306 GCF_001515645.1 Sinocyclocheilus grahami | reverse complement strand
AAAAGTTATTTTAAATTGTAATATTTCACAATATTCTTGTTTTTCTTTCTTTTTTAATAATAAAATGCAGTCTTGAGCATAAGAGTAGTTTACAAAACATGTATACTCCAAATTTATGCTAGCATACACTTGTAAAATATCTCAATACACTACCTGAAATGAGTCTCGACGTAACTTCTGCTTGGATGCTTTGTGTCCGTTTAGACGCTGGAGACTATGAAGAGAAAACAGGTGGAGAAATACCACAGATCTCCTGCAGCCAAGAGACTAGAGATCGAGTGCAATCCATACACCATCTTCCAGCAGGCCCTGGAGAACTGCAAACCCATCATTGGCCTGGCAAGTGTTCAGAAAGGAGGGAAATCTTATCAGGTCAGTGAACAATCTTTAATATTAATTTCACTACTCTGAGATAATAGAGTCAGATGTTTGTGGATATGCAAGAATCAGTGTTGAACTAAAGGGTTTGTAAACAGCCAACACTGATAGAAATATCTTGAGAGAAATGTGACTGATAGCCAATTTAATAATATGTTATTTATATATGAAAATACAATTTAATGAAGTTGTGGGGAATTCAGTTTACACATATTTTGGACAATATTTCATATTTTTTAAATTGTAACCTTTTATCCAGAGTGATTTTTATTTATGTTTATAGGGATAATTCATCCAAAAAGTGAATAATTATCATCATTTACTCACCTTCATGTGGTTCCAAACCTGCATGACTTGCTTTCTTCTGTGAAACACAATTGCAGTTTTCAAAAGCAGATCTTTTCCATAAAACAACCAATACAGTCAAGCTCCAGGAACAACATCAAAGCTCTGTAACAGAAGATCAATCAATTAATCAACATTTATTTTTATAGCGCTTTACAACACTCAAGGTGACCAAAGTGCTTTCCAACAAGAGCAAAAAAATAATACAGTAAAAACAAAAATATAATTGGCTACAGCAAAATAGGTAAAATAATAAACCATAAAATACATGACGATATCACAACATTGCTAGGTATTAAAAGCTGGTCTAAATAAATAAGTTTTACTGAATCTTACTCTGAATTATTGGTCTTGCAGGTGCCCGTCCCTCTCACGGATAATCGGCGGCGTTTTCTGGCCATGAAGTGGCTGATCACAGAATGCAGAGACAACAAGCACCGTCGCACACACATGTACGAGAAACTCTCGCAGGAGCTGCTGGCCGCCTTCGCTAACGAGGGAAACGTAGTGAAACGCAAACACGACCTTCACAAGATGGCCGAAGCTAACCGGGCATATGCACACTACCGCTGGTGGTAGAGAG
>NW_015517859.1:2524-3299 GCF_001515645.1 Sinocyclocheilus grahami | reverse complement strand
TGACGGCACCCATTCACTGCAGACGATCCATTGGTGAGCAAGTGAGGTAATGCTAAATTTTAACAAATGTTTCTGTGAAAAAGAAACTCGTCTATGTCTTGGATGGCTTTAGGGTGAGTAAATTTGCAGCAAGTTTAAATTTTTTTGGTGAAATTTTGCTTTTAGTAGTAAAACTCCTACTGTTGTGAATGGTTACAGGCGGATCCACATCACCAAAGCCACACTGCAGTATTTAAATGGTGACTATGAAGTGGAACCAGGTTTTGGAGGGGAGAGAAATACATACTTGAAAGACAACAACATAGAGACGTTTTTGGTCCTGGGTTGCAGTCAAAAAAGGGTCAGTCAAATCTAATCATATGGACATTGTTTATACAAAAACTCTGTTGCATAATATTTGGAGGTGAGGGCTGTGTTTTGTTGTGCCTTGATATAAATGACTGAATTTCCCTTTGGGGATCACTAAAGTATCTATTTATTTGAGTTTGCTGGAGTACGGTTTAATTTCCTGTGTGTGTCCTTGTGCCAAATTTCTCTTGCAGAAAGAGGAAAAAGCAATGATGGCTAAGATGCAGCGTGCTAGAGCCAACTCTTCAGAGGGTCTGATGTCGCGGTGGGTTCCTGACAGATCTTTCTCCAGGACTAAAGATTCCAAAGTCTTCAGACAGATGGTGAGGTCCGCTCCATCCGCTCTCACGCCGTCTGATCTCCCCTGCACTTCTTTAGGAGTGTAGCAACAAGTCATAATTGAAGTAATTTTCTCCGGAGCTTGGCA
>NW_015517859.1:0-1570 GCF_001515645.1 Sinocyclocheilus grahami | reverse complement strand
GAGCTGTCTGAGATGAAACCCAGAATGTGTTTTTCTACTTCCACAGTGTTTTACTGCCCACTGTAACTAATCTACTTGTCTGTTTTCAGGGCATAGATGAAGCCTCCAGCAAAGATAAGTGAGTTCTGCTTTTATTAGGACACAAATCCATTCTCTCTGGCTCTGAAGGGGCTTACGGGTTACATTTCACAGGCTGTTTTCACAATCTGTGAGTCGCTTTAGAATAGAGCCAACATAAAATGTATGGTCTAGATTAGGTTTCAAGCAAGTTTGGCCACCAATAATGCTTATTTTTTTCGTAATGGATCAAAACTAGTAGCTTGTTATGAGGATAGAAACAAGAGATATTCTGTATACTATATTCTTAATATAAAAGATGCATTTTATGCAGTACATTTAATATTTTACGGTAACGTAACCTTTTTGCTCTCACCAGCCACTGTGCCCAAGAGGCCCTGAACCCAGAGGACGAGGTCGATGAGTTTTTAGGACGTGCCATTGATGCTCGCAGCATTGACCAGCTGCGGAAAGACCATGTCAAGAAGTTCCTGCTCACATTCCAAACACCTTTTCTGGAGAAAAAGGTCCGCAGACAGCTTGTAAAATGTGCTTAACACTGTACAGCACTGACACAACATTTATAAACTCAGAGTACTGAAAAAAATGTCTGAACTGTTAACCGTAACAAATTGTTGTGCTTTTAGTATTCAAAAAAGGTGGATGATCGTTTTGGTGGTTATGTGGCCTGTACACTTGTCGTCTTCTGCTTTATTGTTTTTATACAAATCATCATATTTCCACAGTGAGTGTTAAAGTATTCTTTATAATAATGAAGTTGATTTAATGTTAAAATATATATTTGTTATTATATATTGAATTGGTGTCATGTATTTTGTCTTGCAGTACACCGTTAATGCTGGGCATGTTCATCAGCATCTTTATTATTCTCGCCCATGTCCTCTTTATATGTGCCATTTACTCCTGTGTTAAGGTCAGTTACTACCACATTTATGCATCTGAAATCTAGACTACATTTTCAAATAAAGCTAATGTGCAATCAATGATTTTCTGATTTATACACCATTTTTGTCTCTCTTTCAGCTTTTCCCAGTTACCTTGCAGACAGTGTCAAAGAGGATTGTTCAGTCCCGTGTCAACAGCACACTTGTCGGAGTCTTTACAATTTTGCTTCTTTGCATCTCTGTCTTTGTTAATATGGTAGGAATTGGATCTGAGTCTGTTGCTGGCTGGAAAAAAAAAATCCTGTGTCAGTTTTTCCCCCCCTGTATGTCAGTGTAATTCTACACTAGCATGAGCACTAATTTCCCAAGTTGAGCTGGGCTTTCAAACTCAATTCAGTGTAACTTTGATTAATTTTGGTTTATTTATTTATTTATTTAAACAGGTGGAGATTACATCATTCTTCCAGATTTAAAATGAGCAGTGAATTAAAATCTATTTAATATACTCCTCATTTTAATTTAAATCTGGAAATGCTGTTGCTGCCATCCCCTCCTATTGAAATAATAGTAGTAATAATAATGATTTTATATATATATATATATATATA
>NW_015517858.1:2284-3300 GCF_001515645.1 Sinocyclocheilus grahami | reverse complement strand
AAGGACACTTCTGAGAATGTGGCGCTAATTTTGCAGTGATTAATTAAAAAGTTTGAGGTGGTGTGAGTGCAGACGGAGACAGCAAACCCTTCACCTTAAGAAAAACCTATTATTATTCAGTTTAAGACATGATAGACTGTGGCAGGACTTTGGACGGCGTCCCATTAGCACAACTCTGCTTTTCTAGTTAAGTCACGGTTTGCACTCAATTATAATTACTTGTCATTCAAAGAAAGCGAAATTTGCAGCCCTTTTTACCTCCGTAATGTGACACATTTACGTTTAAACCAGAAAAACAATAAAATACCAAAAAACCTAAATAATGTTAAAATGTTAAAATATTATCCAACTTCCACAGTATTCATTTCAACATGATCAACATGATCAAATCTCTGCTGTTAAACCTGTTGCACTCAATCTACTTCATGCCTTCTGTCGTCTGACTGATAGTTTAGACTTTGGCCCAAACCCATTTCTACCCCTTACCCCAACACTTTCCTCTTCCCCTCTGTTTCGCGCGTTGAGGTGAAGGGATTCTCTTTTGGTTGGAGGGGCCAGACAGCCCTTCAAACGATTTTTTGGAACCCCACCTCAAAACTAAGGGGTATGAGAATCATCTCAGCACCATCAAGACCCATAAATGTACGTATTTTTGGCATTAATAAGGATTTTAATGTAAAACAATCATTGTTACATTCAATCTTGTGTTCATATTTACATGTTATGTTATGTTATTCAAAGAAATGTTCACACACAAAAAATTGCTAAAGTTTGCTAAGGTTAAACCATTCACTGACTGCACGATAGTCCCACAAGTTCCAATGAGTAAGTTTACTTGCTTCAAAAACAGCGATTTTATCCTCTCGTTGCTGGGAAATATAATGTAGCGATTCAGTATTGAAGTTATTTTATTCATTAAAGTTGTGGGGCAGCGGTGACAATTTTCTTTGCTTCTGGATGTTTGTGTGTGCGCTGCACGATCTCCGATATATATGTGCGTGTGTGTGTGTGTGTGT
>NW_015517858.1:0-1696 GCF_001515645.1 Sinocyclocheilus grahami | reverse complement strand
ATAAAGATCTCACTGATTTACATCACAAGCATCAGAATTTCATCACTTTTTGTCCATATAAAGATCCACATCTGAACCAACTTGCATATTTTTGCTCAGTTTGCGCCTCTGAATAAAATTGAGCTGTTTTTCCTCCGTATTCTCACTATATAAGCAATAAAAGCCAGATTTATCAAAACATATATGCAAACTTTTTTTTTTATTTTTACACATATTTTGTCTAAAGGTTCAAGAAAGAAAAAAATTCAGCCTATGATTTCATGTGTAAGGCTTTACATGGTTAATAAGGTAAAAAGCGTCTTGATTTCAGATTAATAAATTGCCATATCATTATGCCTTAACCTTCTCATTTGTTTGTAAATAACTAAAAATCTTTGCTTTTACATGTTTCCTGCATTTAAGTGTTAAAGTTTTCAGTGTTTCGCATGTTCACGGCCCTGAAAACTGATCTGGGTGCACGGGAACTGTTGCCACATTTCCAAAAAGCTGCATTATCGAGCGATTTTCTAACATGCTCGCAGTTTCCAGGCAACTTGGCTTTGCTTTTCCACAAACCAAAAGCATTTGCCAGCCAGTTGGGAGAGGGTGAGGAAAAGAGAAAGAACGAAAAAAAAGAGAGTCCAAGAGGCATCTAAAGTTAAATTTAAAGATGTGTTTCTTTTGGACGCCTGTCTGCGCAGCTATAAACCAAGGGAGACATTTTCATACTCTACATTTTTCATGGTTTCTCTCGGAGTTTCCTCCCTTCCTCTCGCTCCACTTTGGCTCTGGTTATGTGCTGCAGACCACAGGCGACGGGGCATCATCGCCTCGTGAAAAACCCATGCCGAGCCCCCGCCCACCCCCTCTGGACGGGGCCCTTTTGTCCTTGGCCGGCTCTCGGACTCGGGGCCTATCCTTAGAGACTTTACCACTTGGGTTCGCACTACTGAAGAAGGCTTTCGACACCCGCGTGATTTTAAAGTAATGCCTTGTGCGCGCACTTAAGTCCAATCTCAGACTGTTATTGGTACTAATGTAAAGACTCCCAAGGCCGTTGAACATGGCAATAAACGTGACCGGGAGGTTTCTGCCAACTCTGTGGCACGTTTCTCTCCTGGTTTGTTATGAATTAGCGTTAAACGCTCCTCTGTCAGAGATTTATCACATGCCCCATCTGCAGATTTAAAGACGTTTACACTGGTTGTTATAACCAGGTTCAGCCAGACTGCAACAATATAAAAAAAACAAAGATGGAGAAGCAAATTACTGTCATCACAGGTGGAACAAAGAGGATATTTAGCTCGGTTTCTATAATCGTGACGCCCGTGGCTTTTGGATTTATGGTGCTTTTCAAGTTAATGGTTTCAGCCCATGATCGGCAAAGCCATGAACGTATGTATGAAAATCTGTCACACAACTCGATGACGGGTCATTATTTAATTAATCAAACATGAGCATCAGACCACAATGCTTTTTCAACTCTATAAGCCAACATGAGCCAGTTCAATCAAATTGTACTACAGGATGAATCTCACAATACCAAGAACACATCCAGGTCACACTTTACACATAAATCTAAATAAATAAATAAAATTTCTGCATGTAAAACAAAGGACCATTATGATATTTCACAATATATATATAATTATAATTTATATTACATATATATAATTTAATTTAATACATTTAATAATTATATATATATATATATATA
>NW_015517857.1:2996-3300 GCF_001515645.1 Sinocyclocheilus grahami | reverse complement strand
TAGTGTTAGAGGGTCATTTTTATAATAAATAAAAAGAAAACAAGATAGAATAGAAAAAATTAGAGAATGCTAGTGTTAGGTCCTATTTTTTTAATTAAAAAATATAAATATTATTCTTAGAATAAAAATTGAGTAGAGAATAGAGAGTGCAAGTGTTAGAGGGTCAAGTTTTTTTAATAAGTAAAAATAAAACGAATAGAAATACTAGAATAGAAAAAATGGAGGACACTAGTGTTAGAAGGTCAAATTTCTTTTTAATAAAAAGAAAAGTAGTTATATTAAAAAAAGTGAATAGTAAATAGAG
>NW_015517857.1:0-2839 GCF_001515645.1 Sinocyclocheilus grahami | reverse complement strand
CAGCTGCTTGGATTGAGATGTCCTAAAATGTTTTAGTGTTCTTCAGCCCCCATATGTATATTTATACCATCTCCAGTGATTTTTTTCCTTTGCAGTTTTATGCCGCAATACTCTTCCTCTCCTTCACATCTGGAGATGTGACTGGAATCTGATACATAAATAATGTGCCCTTGTGTTACTGATTCAGTGTCCGGAGATGTGATGAGTTTACATTTATTTGTTTGGCAGATGCTTTTATCCAAAGTAACTTTAGAGTCCATTCAAGGTGTACATTTTATTAACACATGCGTTTCCTAGGGAATGTAAAACAGGACCTTGGTATTGCAAAAGTCATACATAACTCTTCAAACTCATCCCATGACATGCTTGTCTCTGCATTTGATTTGATGGCATGAAGTGCAAATAATTCTATGTAATTTTACACGTCCTTCTGACTTTGGTCCACAGGTGAGGCGTATATGAGGCTGAATAATCTAGAGGAGGCAGGGCATTGGTACAGAGAGTCACTGAAGGCCAAACCTGACCATATTCCTGCCCACCTGACCTATGGAAAACTGCTGTCTGTCATGGTGAGTCAAGCTGACAAGTGCATTAATACCCCTTTGTGTTTGTGAGCTTTTCTTCTGCCAAACGGTCATTGTGAATGACATGTGGAAGATAAAACAAAATAGTGGTGGTGCCTAAAAATGCGAGACCGCATTGAAAATCTGCAATTAATAAGTAATATTTAAACCTACAATTTATTAATTTATTTACTTGCACTTACAATTGCAATGGTTAAGCCAAGAATTATTCATTTATTTATTTATTGTATTTTTATATTCATGTTTAGGTCAAATAGAAGCATTTTTACTAGTGGTCTCAGGCTTTTCTGCTGTATTTTTAACTCACTATTGCTGCTATTAAATTTTCAGTATGAATGTAAAAACCTGAAGCTAAATGGATTTGAGAAAGCATAGTTAAATATTAAATACATTCAGTTTTCATTTCAAACTTGAAAAGGGGAGACCAAGTGGAAAGAAGAGACCAAAGATATCTGGTTATTAAAATCATTTGAGTCACAGATGACCCTTCATGAGCCTCTTAATGCTGAGGTTTCTTTTAATTGCTTTGTCCTTGAGAGGAACATTAACACAAAAATGTCTCTCAGACACGAACATCACTGTTATGATGCCTTTAAAAATCTGCATACGATATAACAGTCGTCCAGTCGCTTGTGATATTTTCCTCTCTGACCACTATGATGTAAACGGAGAGATGTGATGAAGAAAGGTCGAGCAGCTGCGTCCCCCCCAGGACGTGATATCTCATATCCTCCCTCTAATCTGATTTGGGTTTGTGTCCCGGCACGGCTGGTCAAGAGTCCAGACTCTTGCCTCAAACCTGTTTGCTCGCTTTAAATTCCCCTCACTGGCCTGTGTGCCTAATAAACAGCTTAAAACCAGTTATTATCCCTCAAGCACCGCGTTTAATGTAATTACTCTTTCCTTATTGAAAACAGGTTACTGGTGAACTTTTGACCAGCTGTCGAGGAACTGCAGTGTATTTGCTGGGTTACTCTGTGTCAAGCTGTCAGGACAGCGTCAGACAAAATGACTGAAGTTATGGCATGCTGTATTTGAACGATTCAGACATTTACTGTTCTGTCCAGCCTTGTGTAGAGTTTCGCAGTCTGTTTTGAACTTCTATTGGAATTATGTTTCTGAAAACCTCTAAAGCTATTTTAAATCGTGGATTGAGGCTAAAACAATAGCTTGTTTTGTATTTTCCCTTTTGGATTCAAATCTGAAGCTATTTAGTGCTTTTTGAAACCTTGACTTATAGGCCTGTACATTTGATAAACGTTCTTGGATGTAGTTGAATGCTTTTCAGGAACCGTAGCAAAGGAGAGCATGAAATGCTACAGCTTTCCAAGGTACTACTTTATCCTCTTATCAGAGTTGTTTGCCACAGAACCGTTCAGTAAATTAAGCATAATATAACCTCACTGCTTATGACAAGAACATGCAAAGGTAACACCAACATGGAAGCAATCAGCACTGAACTGTAAAGGAAGTGTACTTTATTAGAAAGTGTACTAACCATAAAAAAGGTATACTTTCCCCACACTTTGATGATGTCTAGCATCATATAAAGCACAAAATTAAAGGGTCTGGTTATGATTGTGTCCCTTCATTAATAATGTTGGGTGCAGGTGTAATTATTTCTTAATTTCTCCACAGGGACAGAAGTCTGAAGCAGAGCATTACTTCCTGAAGGCAATAAAGCTGGATCCTGCGAGAGGAAACTGCTATATGCATTACGGTACAATCTGATTTCCTTTCTGACTGATTTGCTTCCCTTCTAATTTTTAAAAAATATTTTTTGATATACACTTGATATTTTATTTGATAGTGTCTTTAAATATTCCACCATTTATTTATTTTATTTTTTAATAAAATGTATTATTATTACTATTATTAAATATAGTTTGTTTTTCCTGTTTATTATTATTATTATTACACAGAATTTATGTAAATGTTTTTAAAATTTAGAATTCTTTTATAATATTATATATTGTAATTTATTATGATTATTTATTACAGTTATGATTATTTTTATATACTGATTTTATATACTTAGGTTCACTATGCCTCATGTCCTTCATGCTCCACTCTTCCTTTCTTTGTCTCTGTGTGTTTTTGGAAGCTTGTGCTGCGTATCTGCACTGATCTCTGACTGTTCGACCTGCGGGCTTCTGGCCTGCTGTGTTTGAGTTGTTTTCAATCCTGTGAGCTCCTCTTTCTTTCTTTCTTGTCTGTCAGGTCAGTTTCTGTTGGAAGAGTCTCGTCTGGGAGAG
>NW_015517856.1:0-3300 GCF_001515645.1 Sinocyclocheilus grahami | reverse complement strand
TGTGACCAGTCCACTTCACATATAGCTGGGGATACTTAGCGTTACATCATCACTGCCTTTCTTTACTTCAGACACCCCTCTGTAGTGCTCTGCATTGGGCTGATGTCAGTAGGCTGGGGGCAGACTTCTATAGGAAACTTTTACAGTATATGGATGTCTCTGAAATCTTGGACTCCACTTTTGCCAGCAGTGGAACCACCATACTTTAAGTTCAGGCCAATTCATGACACCCTTGGTGATGTACGTTCTTGCAGCCAAATCTGGAGCTTCTCACAAGGAAGAATCTGATGAATATGGTATTGACTGTAATGCCCATGCAGTTCCAAAAGATAATGAGCAAATAATAGTTCCAGAAAGTATGTTTACTAGCGAAATAACAACATTCAGTATCATTAGGAGTGTGGCACGATGATAGTTGTAAGTATGTAAAATGGTATTTCAGTCTATGTCTGTCTATCACTATATTACAGAATAGGAGTGTTTGTGGATCACAGTGCAGGAACTCTGTCCTTCTACAGCGTCTCTGACACAATGAGACATATCCACACAGTCCAGACCACATTCACTCAGCCCCTCTATCCTGGGTTTTATGTTTTTATTGGGTCAACAGTGAAACTGATTTGATGTACAGAATTGATTATAATACCCATAATTCTTTGAGCTGCATGATAAATCATTAACTGTAATAACTCCTCATATAGATAGTAAGATCAGTGTGTGTGTGTGTGAGTGAGTGAGTGAGTGAGTGAGTCCTGCTGAGGGAAATATGGCTGATCACTGACACATTCTCAGGCAGCAACACAAAGACAATTCTGTGCTTATTTGATCTAATACATAACATTTGTTTTATGTAGCAAATGAGAATCAATAAAATTATAGAATATATTTTGAAGCATGTCTTATTAATGATTTTTAACCTTTTATATGTAAAAGTATGGTATTTGAGTTAAAAGTACTAAAGCGCTTGACGTGAGAACCAATGAGGTTTGTTTTTAAACACATCTGAAGCAGATAATCAGTCTTACTAGACATACTAGAAACTTCCAGGCAGGTTTAAACTCTGCAGGACAGTGGCCCTCCAGGACAGAGTTTGGACATCCCTGGTCTAAAACTTGTTTCGTGGACATATAGTTGAACTTTTGAATATATTGGTCTAGAAAATGTAAGTTTTTGTTTTATGTAATAATATTCAAATCAATTCAGATCAGTTAAATTCATTATTCATCTGTAAGTTACTTAATTTTTATTTTCATAGTTGTAGTAATGACAGTTTTGTTTATGCTCAACAAATATGTGACCAGTCCACTTCACATATACACTGAACAAAAATATAAACGCAACACTTTTGTTTTTGCCCCCATTTTTCATGAGCTGAACTCAAAGATCTAAGAGTTTTTCTAGGTACACAAAAGGCCTGTTTCTCTCAAATATTGTTCACAAATCTGTCTAAATCTGTGTTAGTGAGCACTTCTCCTTTGCCGAGATAATCCATCCACCTCACAGGTGTGGCATATCAAGATGCTGATTAGACAGAATGGTTATTGCACAGGTGTGCCTTAGGCTGGCCACAATAATATTTTTTATATTTAAAGGTTTATATTTTTGTTCAGTGAAACTGGGGATACTTAGCGTTACGTCATCACTGCGTTTCTTTACTTCAGACACCCCCTCTGTAGTGCTGTGCTGACACCGGCTCTGCATTGGGCTGATGTCAGTAGGCTGGGGGCAGACTTCTATAGGAAACTTTTACAGTATATGGATGTCTCTGAAATCTTGGACTCCACTTTTGCCAGCAGTGGAACCAGCATACTTTAAGTTCAGGCCAATTCATGACACCCTTGGTGATGTACGTTCTTGCAGCCAAATCTGGAGCTTCTCACAAGGAAGAATCTGATGAATATGGTATTGACTGTAATGCCCATGCAGTTCCAAAAGATAATGAGCAAATAATAGTTCCAGAAAGTATGTTTACTAGCGAAATAACAACATTCAGTATCATTAGGAGTGTGGCACGATGATAGTTGTATGTAAAATGGTATTTCAGTCTATGTCTATCTATCACTATATTACTGTTTTAAGCTTTGGTCCTGTGGTCCCTAATACAGCATATTTGGGATTTCTCCCTTATTTAATATAAATCTGGTAAATTAACCAAAACGGGGTGATTTAAATAAGATAAGCATTCATAGTCAGCAGTGATTATGGAGAGTTGTGTTGTTGGACTGAATTGAGAAACACTTGTGGTGTTTTAACACTGGGATTTAATTTTCTAGTTGTAGAAGGTGAAGATGACTCGAGCACATGTTCCCATCCTAGATCTGTGTTTAAAGTGTTATTATTATAATGAATAACTGACAATGTGCCCTTAAATTACTGAAAAGACCCCAAGGGACCGTCACGAAGTGGTTGTTTGGCAAACTTCATATATTGTGTGTCTTAAGACAAGTTAGAACAAGTTCAATAAAACATCTAGAGTTATTATATTTCTATGGGCAGAAAAAGAAAAGAAAGAAAGACAGAAAACACGACGTAAAGCTTTCATTTAACTGTACACAATGGACTGCGCACATGTCTCTAATGTCATCTACTGGTCGCTGATTTTCTTAAGCTCAGCTGCATGCGGATCGCCAGCTGTGTGTGTTTGGATTGGGCAAGGCTAAAAGGCCGGAACGAAAGTCTCAAAATTCAAATGAATCAAATAGAGTCGACTCAGAAGAGATGTCAATGAATGCACGAGTTCCGCCTGATCCACAAATGCACATCTTAATCGCTACATGCACAAATCATGATACTTTAATACAAAATAGAACATTTGTATTCACAAACATGTCTATTTGAACAAAATGCTGCACATTCATTCAGTTCTGAATTTCACAGACACACGTTGGAAGGCATTTGGTTGTGGATAGTAAGATACATTTGTGCATTTTCTAATCGATGGGTAGATGTGCAGACATTAATGTACAGCACTGGGTCTTAGTTGTTTGTGTGTGGGTTGTGAAAAGCTGAAAACTGCAAAAAGAAAGTCTCAAAATCCAAATGAATCAAACAGGATTGACTCAGGAAAGATGCTTAATGCACACGTGCCACTTGATCCACAAATGCACATTTTCCTTGTTGCATGCGCAAATTCTCATACACTAATGCAAAATAAAACATTTGTATTCACAAACATGTTTCTATTTGTACAAACTGCTGCACATTCATGTCATTCTGAATTTCACAGACACACGTGGACAGACATTTGGTTGTGGGTAGTAAGATACATTAGCAACATTTATCAAGTTCATGGATAATTGT
>NW_015517855.1:2209-3300 GCF_001515645.1 Sinocyclocheilus grahami | reverse complement strand
GTAATGCGCATTTACTCTGTCCAATCAGGGGGAATTCTTTTGAAAGCGAGAGTTGCTGCCTCACGTGCATAAGAACATCGGCGCTGCATGCAAAAGCAATTTGAACATCAACAGAATTACTGTAACACTTAAGTATCAGGTATTCAGAACTTAATCTAATGAGAACTGATTATAAACTATATTTCATATTAATAAAATGTCCTACATTCAAATATTACATTACTTAAGTTTGGGGTCTCAGCAACTCAAGATAAGAACATGAATAAATGGATAAATGTGTACATGATAAAATAAACTCCTGCCAGCATTAACTAGAAAATGATGTGGGATTTACATAACAATTTTCACTCAGAAATGGCTAGAAAATTTCACAAATAATTACAAAGATACAGCAAATAACATTGAATTAAACATGAAATTTAGAAGCAGAGAGACTGAATCAATTTCTTGTAAAAATAATGTTTCATTTACAATTTTGAAAAAGTGTATTTTACCGCACAAATTAACCTCTAAAAATCACTACTATATCAGTCAACATCCACATAAATGAACAATGCATGCCTAATTTATGTTAATATCTGTCTTCTTGTTCAAGAAGCACATTAAATAACTGGAAGACAAAAATAAGAGGTTAATTTCAAAATTGCTATTATTATGTTTACATTTGCATAATTGGAGTCCATCTCAACAGAATATGATCCTAGAATCATTTGGTGTCGGTTACTAATATATAAATATACTGTCTGTTTGCTCATGGTACTTATAAACCATCATCAAAATATTAGATATTTCCAACATTTTCATTCTGTTTCATTTAGAACAGGACATAGACTATGTTTTAAGAATTAATATTCAAAGAATGACATAATAAGCCAATATAATGGACAGTAAGAGCATATATAGGGAACGAGCTGTCCTATATACTAGGCACTGCTGGAGCTCAAGGCAATTGTAGGATCAGATACTGGTTTCTCACACATCCAATGCATCGTAGAGGATCTCTGAAACTCAACCCCACTGTCAGAAAAGATCAACAGTGGGATCATGCAAGCCATTCGGCTGTTTTCGGCCTTGCCTTCCACCGGTATACC
>NW_015517855.1:0-316 GCF_001515645.1 Sinocyclocheilus grahami | reverse complement strand
AAAAACGTGGCGTAGCACTTTCCAAAACATCCGCTTTTCAAGATGTACGTGTATTTTTGTCTGATCCTGATCCTTGATCGCGCGCAGCTGCGCAAAGTTGATTCTGTGCTTACCTGATGTAATATTTTATGTTTTTTTACAATTTTGTAGATTTAAGTAGCAAATGAGAATTGCTAATATTAATGCAAATATTTTGAGACAAAGGTCTTCTTTATGATTTTCAGTTTTGTTTCAGATAATTAAAGCAACAGTTTTTAAATAACAAAAGAACATGTAAAAGTATGGTATTTGGGGTAAAAAGCGCCCCTGCTGTTGG
>NW_015517854.1:2554-3300 GCF_001515645.1 Sinocyclocheilus grahami | reverse complement strand
TATATGGGTCAATAGACACCAACAGATCTGTCAAGTTAGTCTGAAATATATTCAGAATGCAATTCCTGCAATGAATTGAATACACTTGAATTTTAAGGTGAACAAATATCCGATTTTTGAATTTAAAATCTATTTAGAATTTCAGAACAAAGTAGTTTGCCCTGTTATTATTATTATTATTATTATTTACTAAAAGTCACAATGAATACAATAACATATTAATATTGTATTTGTTAAAAAAACAACAACTTCGTGGCATATTTAGGCAAGTTGTGACCATTTTCGCATATAATTATTATTTGAAAACAATTTTCTGAAGATTTAATTTTTTTTATCATACCTATTTGCCATTGACCCATATATCAACAAAAGCATATATTCATTTTTGTCTTAGATTTTGTGCAATTATAATTATGAAATCGTTTCCTTAAGTTATTGTTGAAGTCTTGTAGTAAGGTTTAGTATCTCGGTTACCTATTTAGCTGTTTATTAGTGTAGTTCATAAATTGTTTTCTAATGAATATTTGCATGGACACATAGAAAGATACAGTTCTTTCATGTCTTGACTGATAACAGTGCATGTTGTAACAAGGACAGCCTACCATTAAAAAGCATATTATAGATTGGCCTTAGAATGGCCTAAGAGAATAGCCTTGTAGTAGAGAAACAGTTCAAACTTTTGGTTAAAATGTACCACAACCCTAAACCAATGCACTTGCAAACAAAACATAAAAACTCTTATTTTA
>NW_015517854.1:0-1065 GCF_001515645.1 Sinocyclocheilus grahami | reverse complement strand
ACTAATCTACATCTTGGATGGGCTGAGAGTGAGTGCATATTCAGCAAATGTTTATTTTTGGGTGAATATTCCTTTAATGGCAGGGGAAAACACAAGGCCAAAAGCTTGATAGATAAGCTAATAAATAGGATTATCAACTTGTAAATGAGAAGAGAAAACCCATATTTGTTGTTGTCGAGGACAATATTGGAGGACATATCAGCCTATGTCATGTTAATATAGTACAGTTCATGACAATATTAATGTTTTTTTAAGTTCATATTGATTTACTTTAGTATGATAAACTGTTGTGTTGGGACAATACTTGATGTTGAATGTAAAAAAAACTGGGTCCTGAAGCAAAACCAGTTGAGAACCACTGCTGTAGCCATTTGAACCTTATAGTCGATAGATTTAATAACCACTAATTGATAAACGTGACTTAGTCAGACAGTAATCATAAAGAAAAACTGAGAATGCTTTGTTTTGCAAATCTGTCAGATCTGAGAAGTCGACTGGTGTTGTCTTGAGTCATCGGTGCATCATAGAACTAACTGTCTACTTCTAACACTAGCTGCAGACAACCACACATATTTATACTGTCCGGATTGCACTGAAATATCTTCAGCATCTTCTGCTGGAGTCCTTTAAATGATCAAAGCTTAGGTTGTAATTAGGTCTCATCTGTTATACGGATAAATGTTCCTCGGCTTGAAGTAGGCCAGGAATACCTGCAGATGTATTTGCTTTCGAACAAGCACAATGCAGTAATACGGAATTATAAGAAGTAGTAAAGGTTTAAAAAGCTTAAATACAATGCAGGAGACTTACTAATTCTGTGACTATCAGTTGGGCTGACGTATACACTGAACTGTGTGATGTAAAAAATGTGTTGATTTTGCTATACATATTATACTGCAGTAAATATGTTTGTGAAGCATTTATCAGGACTGATTTATATTAATGATTCATATTATTTACACGTGAAAGTAACAAAGAAATTCGAAGGCAAATTAAAATACAGAGCATGAATTTCATTCATGAAATGAAGAGTTTATTTTAGTGCTGTCAAACGATTAATCGCGA
>NW_015517853.1:2792-3301 GCF_001515645.1 Sinocyclocheilus grahami | reverse complement strand
TTTTTTTTTATTTTAAGCACTCCACTGTTAGAAATATCCAGAATGGAAAACCTGTTGGCGTCAGTACCACTAAACAACAACATTAAGCTTTTGGACATGCAATTAAAAAAGACCGATACTATGGCAGAAGCAGATGGTTTGGTAACTTCAGTGGATGGAGACTTGATCCATATATATTCAGGAAAAGAATTGGATAAAACTGTAAAGCTTATTCTCATTGTGCTAATATTACTGTAATGCATGTCAGAACCGGGCTGAAAAGGTCAAGAATTCTTCCTCGTAAACACTGAGTGGCTTTGGCTTCAAAAGAGCGTTTTTCACCTCATCAACAAGCCTAGATTTCAACTTTAAAGGACAGTGGTATTAACTTAAGCGCTGTAAATGCTCACTTAAAGTAGGCTTACGTATAAATAACATTTTCAGATTTCAGTTTTTAACAGAACGTTTGGTTTTCTGGGAGTTTTGCCATCTCACACTACGTTCAAGTGCACCTGGTAAGCTCCCACTTC
>NW_015517853.1:0-1877 GCF_001515645.1 Sinocyclocheilus grahami | reverse complement strand
TTCACCTGACAAATCCCACTGATGCACATATCCAGAGAGTCCGCTTTGCACCGAGTGCCGTCCAACACTTTGGGCGCCAGTTCCACCACCAGGTTTTTGCCCCGGGCTTGACATCGGAGTGCGCAGGGTGAAATAGGATCATACGTCACAGGTATCCACTCATAGGTTTGTCCCTGGTACTTGATGTCGTTGTGGGCAGAGCATTGCTGAGTCCTGAAGTCACCTGACTCCAGAGGACAGTCCTGATTGGAAAAAAGACATGGGTAAGAAAAATTTGGCAGCTACCAATTATTTCTCATATCTTTGGGTAGATTACTTACAAACTGCAGTCCGTTACTGAATAAAAATTACATTATGAAAATTACATTACACATTTTAGGTAATGTAATCTGATTGCTTTTTGATTACTTTTAGATTACTTTCAACTTTTATCACATTGATTTGAATGGGATAATCTTGTTCTAAAAAAAACTAAACTAAAAAAAAAAAAAAGAGAAGGAATATGTATGATAACAACAACATGAAGTGCACTAAACATTACTGACATTACTGTCAGGGTTTGTGAAAGAACAGCAGGGAGTTCATAAATTGACGAAAAGCTAATAATCAATTATAAAAATGTAAAGAAAAACAATTAATATGTAAACACTCACTAAAACAAAATTGGAAGATTTGCCCAACATATATAAGCAACAGACAAATTTAAAAGACAAACAAGAGTTAGGAGGAATCATGTAAATTATGAATAGTTTACTGTCATTTTGGGTAATCATGTAATCAATCAAAAGTAACTGTAGTCTCATTATGAGTATTTTAAAATGTAAGATAATCTAATTTCAAGTATTTAATTTTTGTAATCTGATTATGTAATCCAGATTACATAAAATCAGTTACTACTCAGCACCATCTTTGACTATAATACAGAAACGCTGACATTTAATAGGCCCAAAAATAACAGCTGACCTGACAATGGCTCTGGAAATATTATTTTCTACGCGGCGAGATTGAATCGTGATCATGTGTGTAACATCATAAAGCTTATGCAGATGACTGGGTGCATTAATGAATGGTGACAGTGTAATTGAACTGTGGCAAGCCTCCATGTTTTGAAAAACAATATTTCCTATGTCATCTCCTGTGCACTGAAGAAAACCACAATTCTTCCTCTGCAGCTCGGGACTCCCATGTGCAAAGATCATCAGTGATGCCCCTGATTGAAGCATCTCCATCGGATAGAGCGATTACAACTCACAAAGGCTTCAATGTCAGGATCAGTAATGGAAATAAAAAGAACAATTCGACAATGAACCTCATCAACAGCAATTATAAAGCCTGACAGGGAAGACCAAGCATCAGTTCTCACGGTTGTGACGGAAATGGGATAAATGTTATGCTGGGAATCTTTCCCAGATGGCTCTGATTGGAATTGTGGGTGAAGGAGGAATGTGATTCCAGATGAAACCACTTCAATGGTAGAAAAACACTAGCTTTTGATTAAAATGCTCATTGAGACACATGGGCATCTAACAGCTAGGACTATTATATCCCCTATAGCTGGGGACTATTGATTGAATCATAGGGCAAAATTCTGTAAAGTAAAAATTTAAGAGTGGTTAATGGAATCAAACTTCATGAAAATCATTTGGTTCCACAACAGTTTTTTAATTCAAACTGGTTGTAAGGACCAGTTTCTCATTCCCACCCTCAAAATACAAGACATGAGGGAAATGCACATAAAAGAGAAAAACTCACATGAAATGGATCTTATAGAATTATTTCTATTTCATACTACTTTCCTTTTACAAAGCCCCTAAAGGGACATGTTTATGGTTAAATCATAATAATAATAATAATAATAATAATAATAATAATAATAA
>NW_015517852.1:23954-24859 GCF_001515645.1 Sinocyclocheilus grahami | reverse complement strand
ACACAGCCTTGGTACAAAGTGCAAACTGTGCTTTTCAGAACAGAATGTTTTGGTTTGGTGATATAATAATAACCTGTACTTAAGGACGGTGCAGATGTTGTATGTCAGTTATAATAATGTGTCATGTTTTACACAGGCTCATTGATCTTATTTGATCTCCTGACCAATCAAGAGACTGATGCAGATGGCACACCGCATGAGGTTTGTACCGGTTTTGTTATTGATTTCGGTAGTTGAAATAAAATTAAAATATAAATATCACATGGTAATATTACATATTACAAGTTGAAGTACAATGTTTACTTAAACTCAAATTGAAATAAAAAATGTAATTAACACTATATAGAAATGTAAAAAAAAAAATTTGACAAAGATAAATTAATTAAATTAAAATGAAAATTGGAAATATAAAAATAAGCTAATTCACACTATTAATAAATGCTATATTAGTATATAAACAATACTAAAATAACATTGGTTTGCACAGAAACTATCTTTGTCATAATATATAATCAAATAAATATTTAGTAATAAACATGAATGCATCACTGTGAATGGTTATTGTCTAAAATACTACAGTATGCTTTGAGAATCATAACAATCAAGTGTCTCGACATTAATTGTGAATTTTAATGTCACTGATAAATAGTAGCTAAAATGTCCCTGCATGACATTTTGACTTGTCTAATAACTAATAAGAAAGATTGTTTTATTATTATTAGAGATTTTTAGATAATTAATTTTATATATATTTTATTTTAGTATTAAAATTTTTTTTTTTTTAATAAATCAGTTATTTGCTTTCCAACATTTATAGTAAATTTCAGCTTTTGCACCTTGTGCTTTAGATTTTAAAGAAAATAATTTATGAAGAATGTATTTTTGTGGTCTGCACAGCTCCGTGA
>NW_015517852.1:21830-22522 GCF_001515645.1 Sinocyclocheilus grahami | reverse complement strand
CCCCATCATAAAGGCAGAAAAAGGATGCACCTCGGTATGTCAAGTGACTTTATAAACCAAGAGTTTTTCTATTCTAAAATTCCTAAAAGTAACTGAATGAAATGTCTTGATGCTTACAGAACTCAAAGAAGGTTTGACTCGGGTCAGTTCTGATCTACTGGGATCACTACGAATGGTTTGGCAGAGCATTTCTCAGGTCCCAACGCCAGCGCTCGCAGAGGGTGGAATCAGTTCCATGACCCCTACAGATGAAGCAGAAGGTATCTAATGAAACTTTTCTTGATTCAGATATTTATAAAATCCACCGCGCATTTCGAATGTCCCTCCTTAAATTTGAATATTTGTGGTGCAGTGTCACCAATGGAGCAGGAGGAAAGTAACTTCACCAAGGTGGGGACGTTGAATCGTGGGCGACGTATTGACTTTGTCCTTCAGGAGACACCGATTGAAAGTTTCAATGAATACCTGTTTGCCATACAAAGCCATTTGTGCTACTGGTAAGAGAAAATCTTTCATGACACTGGTTATGGTGTATTGTTTATATGCTCTGAAATCTATCATTCTTTCTGTTTCGTTTGCAGGGAGTCCGAAGATACTGCTCTGTTGGTTCTGAGAGAGATTTATGGAAATATCCAAGTGAGAAACGCTCATTTATGAATGCTATATACCTTTTGTGCTGTACAACTACCTTT
>NW_015517852.1:2131-3301 GCF_001515645.1 Sinocyclocheilus grahami | reverse complement strand
GTAAAGAAATGGAAGGTAATTCCTGAAATTCTTTATAGCCCTGTGTTTATAGGAGCTCAGTGGCTCATGGCAGAAATGGAAAGGTTTGCAATGTAGCTTTAATTGTGCGCAGTTTCCTCTCCACACCCAAAAATGGAAGCGAAGACCGATAAGAGTCCATTGTTTTAGATTGGAATGTCTGTTTTGACACTTTCTAGTAACTACTTCTTGAATATCCAACAGCACTCTAGATCTGGAAGTGGACATGCAGCCCAAAATGAGACCCATTCCCCAAGTCTAGGGATGAGAAATGAACATCACACCCCCACCACTAGTGCGGTTGATTATCAGCATTTTGATGTTGGCATTGGACAAGTAAGTTATTTATATAAGTATAGATATTTAAGCAGCACAACTGTTTCCAACATAAATGTTAAATCAGCATATTAGAATGATTTCTAAAGTATCATGTGACACTGAAGACTGGTGTAATGGCTGATGACAATTCAGCTTTGCATCACAGGACTAAAATATATTTTCACAATATTACTCTTATTTTTTCTGACATTAAAAATCTTACTGATTCCAAATTGGAATGATTAGAATACACCGTTACAGACAAACCTGATAATAAATAAATATGGAGTGAGAAGTATTTATTTATGCTTCATTGTATTTTTAATACATTAACTATATCATATATAAAAATATTTGTTTTATATATTTTTTTCTGTATGTTCTTCCAAGTTTGGGCTGCTATTTTCTGTTGAATCTCCATTGATAATACAAATTCAATGTCTTTCACTGTTTAAATGACAGTTGCCAAATAACAGCGTCTTTATTCCGCAGGTATCCATCGATTATCCTCAGTTAGCCTTTCATCCGCAGGCCTTCTTTGCCATGGGTTCACCCATAGGAATGTTTTTAACCGTCAGAGGTCTGAAGAGGATAGATCCTAATTACAGCTTCCCAACCTGCAAGAGTTTCTACAACATCTTCCATCCAGTAAGACCACTCTACAAAACACTGAGAACCATACACCTTCCTTAGAGCTCTGTTCTTACACCTCGAATGTGATCTGTGCAGTTTGACCCAGTGGCGTATCGAATTGAGCCCATAATTTTGTCTCAAGACATGGACTTGCCTCCCATGTTGATACCCCATCATAAAGGCAGAAAAAGGATGCACCTC
>NW_015517852.1:0-1018 GCF_001515645.1 Sinocyclocheilus grahami | reverse complement strand
CAGGGTTTACGAGACTTTCATTCCGTCTTTTTAAACCAAAGACGTTCCGCTACCTGAGGATATGCAAACTTATTTATTAAGACTTGGAATAAAAGAAGTTTGCATAAAGATGCCCAGCCTTTGAAAAAAAAAAAAAAAAAGGGGAGGAAACTCTCTTATCCAACAAGAATGTTACAGAAATGTTTTTCTTACCTGCTTGGAGGGAATTCAAACTTGAAGCCGGTGATGTTATGTGTCATACTCGCGCTGCTCACGAGGCAGAATCGTTCGCCTGTCAGAAGTTTAACATTTGCTCTCAGTTGAAACATTCATCAGTTTCTTATTAATATTCCGTTAAATCAAATGGAAATTTAATTCGTTCTTCTTAGAATGTTCGATTTTCAACATTCGAACGCCTCGTTCTTTTTAATCTTTCAACGAGTCAGTCTAACGCTTTTTAACAAAACGATTTCTTTACGAATGGGACCGAACGGTTCTCGAGTCAATAAGCCTGTTTCTGAACTGTCAGACTTTGTTTCTGTCATTATATTAAAGTTCTTTCATCAGTGGAACACAAACGGAGAAATGTAGACGAATGTTAGAGACTCTCAGCCTCAGTCAGCCTTCACTGTCATTACAGAAAAAGATGTTATTCAAATGAACGTGACTGAGGAAAAACGCATGAAGGTTTGGAACAACATGACGGCAAATAATGACAGGGTTTTTTTCATGTTTATAATAGCCTATTTATAACACTATTGAAATGAGATTAATACTGTATGTATCTCTTGAGGGTTTTCACAGGGTGAGTCACTTCATTTAACTTTATTCTTTAATATTTATATTTATCACGTTTATTCTTAATTCTTGTTTCTCATATATCCACTGTGTTTCTTGCTGGGAATTTGACTTCAGAATGCTTTACTACTTCCATGGGAACATATTTGTTTTCCTAACCTATCCATGTCTTTTAGGCTTAACTCAGTTTACCCTTTTTGAATCTAATCCAAACTTGGTCATAATGTTGTGTCCCAAAAAG
>NW_015517851.1:2272-3302 GCF_001515645.1 Sinocyclocheilus grahami | reverse complement strand
GACTGGATTCGTCTGAAAGAAGAAAGTCATGCACACCTAGGATGGCTTGAGGTTTTAGTAAAACATGGGATGATTTTCATTTTTGGTGAACAAACTAAAATATATTAACACAAAAGATTGATTTAAAGAAAATTATTTATTGATTTAATTTTAGATTTTCCTACTTTTTAAAAGTGTTAGTTCACCAAAAAATGAAATTCTGTCAACATTTACTCACCCTCAAGTTGTTTCAATCCTGAGTTTCATTCTTCTGCTGAACACAGATGAAGATATTTTGGAGAATGCTGGTATCCACAGTTGATTGCAGCCATTGACTTCCATGCCATTTTTCTCATACTACAGAAGTCAATGGCTACCGTCAAATGTTTGATTACCAACATTCTTCAAAATAACTTCTTTTATGTTTATGTTCATGTTTTATTTGTGTAATTAAAATCCTGATCGCTGGACATGATTCCTTGTGTAATTATTTTCAGAAACAGCATATTTTCTGTGTTTAAGTGTGAACTGCAGGATAATCTCACTTGAAGCGCGGTGTGTTTGCTGTGGTCTTAGTGTTGAACTCGGCCACTGGAACGCCGCGGGCCGCCACCTGAGGACCAAACATGGCTGCTGGGTAAACGACGGAGGACGTGCCGACCTGAAGACACGAACACAGAGCAGACAGGACTTCAAAAGAGCATGATTAAAAACTGACGTGTTTATCTCATCAGCAGAAGCTTTCAAAACTAAAACTTTCAGATCAGAGTGAAACTAACCACCAGACAGAGGTCACACGTCTCCAGCTCCTTCTCCACTTTAGTGAGGATCTGAGAGTCCAGAGTCTCTCCAAACCAGACGACATGCGGCCGCAGCAGCCCGTCACAGCCCTTCTCATCACACCTGAGAGAACAGCACCAGATAACAGATGCACTGCGGCTCACACACAATCAGTACTAAAGGAAGAGTTCACCCCAAACTGAACATTTACTGAAAATGTCAGCAGTGCTCAGCAATGGATGCTCTGCAGTGAATGGGTGCCATCAGAATG
>NW_015517851.1:0-1848 GCF_001515645.1 Sinocyclocheilus grahami | reverse complement strand
AGAGCATCCATTGCTGAGACACTGATGCAATGCTGCATTTCTTCAGATCTGATGAAGAAACAAACTCATCCTGATCTCGGACAGACTGAGGGTGAGCACATTTTCAGCACATTTTCTCTTTTGGGTGAATTCGGTTTAGTGTGTGCTGTGTTGTTGGGATACCTGGGCAGGTCTTTGACAGGTATGAGCGCGTCAGGTGCGTCAGGATCAGGTGATCTGGCAGAGAATGAAGGGTGACAGACATGATACATCAACACAGTCATCATGCTGACCAATGCTTCATCAATCCCAGTCTAGATCAGCGTTATTAACGGAGCTGCTATGGTGGACTGTCCAGCATTTCACTGAATACAGCGAGTCTCTGGGATCTGCACTGTAATGATTTCTGGGTACAGATGAGCGTCACCTACCCTTTGCCCTCCAGTGATGGACAGATGGGGCTTTTGTGATTGATCTCCACATCTCCACAGCTCAAACATCTGGTCTGAAACAGATTTCCTACACACAGCACAAGATTTCAACACATCTGTCAAACGAACACCAAAAAAGATGCTAACCAACCAAATCCAAAACTAAATCCATTTATTCAGTTCTGCTGATTGAGTCGGTATAACCGCAGCCACAGACTATGGATGTCTATTCAAAGCAGACTGAACTACAAGGATGAGACATATTGTATTTATTGAGGTTATTTATTAAGTTTTATCTAGTGGAGATCAAAGCTTTGCTTTAATGTCATGCTGCGTCCACAAGTCACACCAAATCTGAAAAGTGCTTTTCACAGCACACATTATTAGAAAGCAGCGTTCCAGGAAATCATGATGTTAATGTTTATAATATTTTACTATCTTAATGCCTTATAGTGTCATTTAGCAGATTAGAGCTGGACGACTTTATATATAGAGATGTATAGAGAAAATATTTATGCTCCTCAAAACGAATCCTTTATTTTAAGCAAAACGTAATTTCAGTGTTCATCCACCTTTCTGAAAGTGAAATTCAAGCTCTTTTCCAGTATTTGAAGCTATCAATATTACTCCAATAGAAAATGTTGTTGTTAATGCAAGACTATAGTTTGCATGTGCTTCAAACAGGAGCCTCATTTCTAAGTTGTAACACCTATAGAAAGATCCTCAATACAATGACAACAGATTTTAGGGTGAACAGTCGTATTTGCCACGGGGAGTCTAAGCTTCTTCTAGGACTATACTCAGTATTTCTGATCTTGACAGCAAACTCTATTCCTCTGCTGATGTCGATCTCTGTGATGGTGTGTCGTGTTTGTGAGCTCTGACCGTGGACCTCCAGCACGTGTCTGGATCCGGCGCGCTGGTGCAGCTCGTCGATGTTCTGCGTGATCACCACCAGCGAGCGGCCCTGTCTGCTGAGACGCGCCTCACACTCGGCGATGGCTCTGTGCGCGGCGCTCGGCGGGGCGTTCAGGGTCAGCTCTCGGCGGTACTGGTAGAACTCCCAGACGCGGCTGGGGTGACGAGAGAAGCACTCCGGCGTCGCAAGATCCTGCCCACACACACACACAGAGACCGAAATAAGAGTCCATCACAGTCAGAACTTTACCACACATTTTATTACGGAGCAAATACATAAAAAAATCATCATTCAGATCGGTGTTCCTGTCTTACCTGGATTCACTACAGCCGCGAACCGACATATAACAACGGTAGCAGCATTTTACCATTTCTACCGTTTTAAGTGAGCGGCGTGTCAAAACAATGGGTCAGGGCGGTTCATGGTAAATCCTCTAATATTCTGATCTACAGCCAAACACGCTACATTAAAGTCCTTAATAAGTAATATCTCGGTCTTATCCGAATTCTATAGGAGAAA
>NW_015517850.1:1812-3303 GCF_001515645.1 Sinocyclocheilus grahami | reverse complement strand
AAACATGCACACACACACACACAGACACACACACACACACACACAAACAGACATCTCATTATATATTATTTCATATATTCTTATATATTCTTTTTAAAATTATTGCAAGATTATTTTGCTTGAAAAAGCAATTGTGGGTCTCATTAAACTTGACCAAAACTGTTTTCTAATCTATTTCTATTACTATTAATCATGAATATGTGTATGAGTATTTTATCATTATATATGCATTTTTATATTATTCAAATTAATAAAGAGTATTAATAAAGATTAAGATTAGCAATAAAGATTAATAAAGATGATTTTGCTTGAAAAGCCAACTGAAGGTTTCAATAAACCTTAACTGTTATATACTAACACTGATTCTAATCTATTTCTGTGAATATTAAATCATGAATATTGAGCATTACTGTTACATTGCATATTTCATGCACCAGGACTAGTTGCACAAGACTAGTTAACACCCATCGTATCTATCATCAAAAATCACTCTGCATATCTCTTTTAACACCTGAGCAAAGGCAGAAAGGCAGCATAGCAAATTACAATGTCTACCAGATTCCTCACAACACCCGCAAACACACATATTAATAAGCTCATAATTATATTACACTTCTCCAAATCGAGTCCCTCAAGCTGTTAGTTAAACAGAGAATATGCCAAACACGTTCAAAGCCAAATTAGGACAGAAAGAAAGACTAAATATGCCAAATGTAACAATGACTAACTAATGCCCCAAAGATGCTGCTGAAGTAGAGGACTAATGTTGATTGTATTGTTCATCCTGGTTATGTTTGGAAAGCATACTACTATTCGTGCATTTATATATATCAGCAATTTTGTCATTATTATTGACTGGACTGCATAGAATTGTATTACAAACATGACAGTTATGCATACTACTTTTTAAATACAGATGCTTTTCAAATAGTAAGCAGAATTCAGTAATCAGTAAGCAAGTGTTTCATTCCAAACACAGCCAGTGTTGACCTTTAACCTCAGGAAGTTCTTGTCTCATGTGCGGGAAGTTTGTCTCTTTACCTCGGGGCAATAACACATCATTCCTCTCTCAGTGTGAACACTTAAAACAAACTTAAAACATAGAAATGACTTATTGCACCTCGAGGGTACATTTCTAGCTTTGTGTACTCCCACATAAATGAAACCGATTTAGCCAAATTACTCACTACTCCATTTCAACTTTAAAACTTTTGGCGGCACTATTGACAATTACTGTAACATTGTTCCTCTCAGCTTCCACCAGAGTTTGGAAATGCAAGTACCTCTTGGCTGTTTTTGCTTTTAAACTGTTGTGCTGCTGTGAGTTGAGCACTTCAGTAACTCCATCGTGACATTAGGGGGTGCTGGAATTCTTCTGGATGGGAACGTCAAGGCTTCTCCGAGATCTATCCCACTTTTCCATGTCAGTCGGAAGAGAAACTTTTCAAGCGCTTACCTGAGAAAAGAAAATTAAGAATTTAGAGGACAACA
>NW_015517850.1:0-350 GCF_001515645.1 Sinocyclocheilus grahami | reverse complement strand
CCTGTGCGCGCTCTAGCTGTGGAAGTTAACAGAGGGGAAAAGTTTGCGCACGTTCAGAGCAGCATTGGCATGCGTTTCCACGGCAGATGTATTACCCAACAACAGGAGCAGAGATTTGACTCCCTCAGACACCTGCCGCCGAACGAGCTCCTCCGGGGATCCAGCATCTGAGAAATGCGATTTGAGCGTTTCAGAGCCACAGAGAAAAAACAAACACAACATTTGGGAGGGCGACAGAGTAAACACCAATACAGTTGACGCTGGACAAACATGTATTTGGGGGGGAAAAAAATCATAAATGGATCTGTTGTCTCACAGGTGTGGAATATTCAAGGACAAACTTGATTGCG
>NW_015517849.1:2729-3303 GCF_001515645.1 Sinocyclocheilus grahami | reverse complement strand
GTTTATGACATGTTTATATTTTTGCATTGTGGGCTAGGGTCACCATTGAAATCAGTGCAGAGTATATTTTGGGGGAAAAAGAAAGAAAGAAAAGTCTGATAAAAAAAGATGTGTTTACGTGAGTAGAATTTTTCTCACTGCTTATCCTCCAGATTATCCTTTATAATGACCCTTCCAAGGGCTCTAAGGTTTTTGGTACAATCATGGTTGGAGAAAAAAAAATATTTATTTCAAAGCAGTTAAAATGTCAAACTACAATTCAAGGATCTCATTTGAATTCCCGTAATTAAGCTGTCGGAAATTTAATGAAGGGCTATGCAGCGGACCATCTAACCAGAGGAAGGCATTTGGACAAGCTGCCATTGTGACAAGAACTTCTTGCTGCCATTGCATGCTGGCGATCCTTTCTATTCTATAAGATTGTGAAAATAATCAGAATTTAGAGGTATTATGAGATTTATTGCATCAAAATATACAAAAATAATAAATTAATAATGAGAAAAATTTTATAATTTTTCCTTCTCAAAATCTAATGTAAGGGAAACAGGTCAATAATTTAGCTCAAAGGGAATCA
>NW_015517849.1:0-1003 GCF_001515645.1 Sinocyclocheilus grahami | reverse complement strand
AACTAAAAATAATAAATACATTTGTTACATTATTTATTAATATTTGTTAAAATTAGTTAACAAAAATACAACTGTTCATTATTAGTTCATGTTTGCTAACACTTTACAATAAAGGTTCCATTTGTTAACATTACTTATAGTTAGATATTACTGAACATGAACTGACAATAAAAAATAGTTCTAAAGCATTTGCTAATTTTAGTTAATGCTATTTTCAACATTTACGATCACAATATTAAAATCAAATATTGTATCTGTTAATATAAATATAAACGTTAACATTGATTAAAAAATACTGTGACAAAACGAATAATTATTAGCTACAAAATTAACTAACAAAACTGCTCATTGTTATTTATTGTTAATTGATGCTTAACTGATGGGACCTTATTGTTGTAATGACGATTCAGTGAGGTTGGGATCCATGTGCAGCTTTATTAACAACCAGACAGGCAAAGTTCAGTCAACAGTAAACAGGGGTAACGTAGGCAAGGCAGAATCATAACCGGAGTTTTTAGAGGGATCTAGAATGTCCTCTGCGTTGACCCAGGACTGCTCCTCCGGACCATACCCCTCCCAATCCACTAGATACTGGATTAACCTGCCCCGGCGACGATAATTCAGGATCTCGTGAGTCCTAAGGAACAGTTAGTACTCCGGTGAGGGTTCCCTCTGGTGGGGATCGGAGGGAGCCACGGAGGCTTGATTTGTGACAGAGCCCCCCCCCTGCGAGCGGCTCCTGATGCGAGGAGGCAAACGACGCCGGGGTCTTCCACGAGGTCTTGGGGCTGGTTTATCCGGGTGAGTCCTATGGAAGTCCGTGGTAAGAGAGGGATCCAGAATGTCCTCTGCGTCGACCCAGGACCGCTCCTCCGGACCATACCCCTCCCAATCCACTAGATACTGGATTAACCTGCCCCGGCGACGATAATTCAGGATCTCGTGAACTTGATACGCTTCCTCGCCGTCCACGATGATGGGAGGGACTCCCTGGTCACCAGCC
>NW_015517848.1:1614-3303 GCF_001515645.1 Sinocyclocheilus grahami | reverse complement strand
GTGTGTGATACATTTACAAACCTGCAAACATATTTCATTTTCAGCACGGCGTATCTCAGGAACAGGATTATGATTCGATAGGGGAGGTGATACACTTTGAAAGGGCAGTGAATATGATAGAGGAGTAAGCCATACGGCGTCAGCCCTCCCTCTTTTCGAGACAGCGGCGTGCAATTCATCCACCTCACAGGAATTCAATACTCTTTAAAGCACATCAGAGTTGTCGAATACACACTTTAATTTATGAGGGTCAAGATCGTCGCGTTGGCTTTTACAAATATGGGCCCTGGTGGGACGTGTGGTTTAAGTGTCAAACTGTAACAAATGTCTAGCAAATGAGCATAATATTCTTGACATTTCTGAGTGCAGAACAGCTTGTGGTTTATGAGCGATATAGGAACACTAGGGGCATCACATTTCGAATAAGCCTTGAAAGTCACCGTGATATATAACATGTGTAACATTCAGACAATTCTTCATTTTCTGATACCAACCCTGGTTTAGTCAGAATTGCTTTGAAGCATCAAAACTGTTTTAAAGCATCAACTCTGACTTGAAACATCATTGTTTTGTAAAGAATCAGCATTGTTTTAAAGCATCACATTTGTTTGGAAATATCAGTATTTCTTTGAAGTAGTCTTTTTTAAATAATATTGTTTTGAAGCATCATCACTTCTTACAAGTGTCAGTATCATTTAGACGTTTCAGTAGTTTTGAAGCATCAAATCTGTTTGCAACATCAGTTGTTTTGTAGCATCAGATCTGTTTTAATTTATCACTGTTGTTTTGAAGCCACTATAATTGCTTTAAAGCATCAACATTGTTTTGAAACATCAGTATTATTGTGAAACAATCAACATTTAAGACACCAGAATTGCTTAGAAGCCTCAGATCTGTTTTGAAACAGTAATGCACTGAATTAGCAACACTGTATTGAAGCATCATTATATATTCAGAATGGTTTTGAATAATCAGAATTGCTTTAAAATGTCAACATTTTGAATCATCTTTTTAAAAATCATCAGTTCTATTTTGAATTATCACTGTTGTTTTGAGCCATCAGAATTGCTTTAAAGTGTCAATATTTCTTTGAAGCATTAAGCTGTATTGCTTTGAAGCATCAACACTGTATTTAAACTAATATTGTTTATTCAGAATTATTTTAAATCATCAGTATTGCTTAAAAGCATCGATATTTTTGAAACATCACTATTTGTGGAAGAATCAGATCTGTTTTGAATTATCACTGTTGTGATGCGCTATTGGAATTGTTTAGAAGCATCAAATCTGTTTGAAACAAAATTGCTTTGAAGCGTCAGACTATTTAGAAGTGTCAGGTCCATTTTGAAGTACTGTACTGAATATCCTTTCAAAGTAACATTGTATTTCTAAATAATCAACATATGAAACACCAGTATGGTCTTTGTGTGTCAGTATTGTTCTTTAACCCATTCAACTAACTTCTTTGATCCACCATTGCTATCAGAGAGCAGCTCAGTCATTGGGCAGAAAATGAAAAGACTTGACCATGGAAGGAAAAAAATGAGAGCAGATCAGGTCTGAGATGGGGGGAGAGATTAGATTAGACGAGATTGATTATGTTCCTGTTTTATCTACTCTAAGGGACCACGAGCTCTGACCTTCAAGTCCTTCGTCATTTCAGTCATCTCTATCGATTTGGTTTCCATT
>NW_015517848.1:0-1596 GCF_001515645.1 Sinocyclocheilus grahami | reverse complement strand
TGTCTTTCCTTATGAGATGCATGAGGGTGATCTATAACCGGTGAGCATGCGAAACAGAGGATGAAGCTATAGCTGCACGATGGGGGAAGAACTTAATTTGACCTGCACATTTGATTCCCTGCATGCTACCTGTTTTTGTACTTCTTCAGATCAATTCATTCAATCCTACTTCCCTGCACCGCCGTCCTTTGAGGTGTGTTTAATACGCTTGTATTAGATAACTGATATACATGCTGCTCTACTGTATCATAATTTAAAAAGAGGGTAAAAGTTTATATATATAGTTTATAAATGACACCTATTTTAAGACACACGAAAAAATGGTTGAATATCCACCAGCGTTAATACATGTCCTTATGTAAAAAAAGGTCCCTGGGGGAATACAACATTAATGACTCTAAAAATGTTGTCCTTGGATGTACCAAGAACCATGTGCCATTTGTAAAACAATCGAGTTGGTGGACTTCTGGGACAGCTAGTAAGACCATTATAATCTATTTCCACAGGATGTCTAACAAGCCCTGTAAGGCTCAAGTCATTAATGTGGCATGTTGAGCAAAAATGATCAATGGTAATTTATGTTTCAGTCTCGTCAGCAGTCCCCGCTCTCTTCAGAGAGAGGTCAACTCACTTTTTGTTATCCATCCGTTCCTCTCGCACATTTCAAAGTCCGGAAAAAGCTTCCTGTTTCTGTCTATGGCACGATAATATGCATCAAACCATACTGGGGCAAACGTGAGAGTTATCTCTGTGTCAAATGGCATGCCGCATTTTAATGATGCATGGTGTCTCTGGCATCTTCGGGGAAGGAGGAAGGGAGTTTCTTGGTCACTGTCCAACCGGATTCAGAGTAGTTCCTTACATGATTAATTTATAGAGCGGGGGAAAAATACAATGGCAATAATTCTTGTGCCCAGCGGATGATGGTCACAGGTGGTAGAAATATCAAGTGGGCCGAAGCCTGGTTAATGGTGCCTGCGAGGGAAAAGATCTGTCAGGGATAATCTCTTATAATACTCTGCCATAGATAATGTGCTTCCCCCTTTCCACTGGCGGCAGATGAAGAGATTGCATAGCAGACATTATGAAATGGGATGAGAATTATCATGACTATGCTGCCTGTGTCCAGAGCGATAAATGCAGAGCTAGTTCAAATCTCATTGGAAAAATGGAGAAATGGTGGGCAAGAGTGCTGAAAAAAGATGGGACAACACAGTGTAATGTGATCTGGAAGGAATACTTCATGACTTTGTAGCTAAATGTCCAGCTGTACGAGAAAAAAAAGGCTTCTCCGACAACAATAGCATAAAAATTGTGCTTCTAACTGTAAGAATACTTGCGCCAAGGTTGGTCTGACAATGATCAGAGTCCTTTTTGCACAGGAAGCAGTGGCTTTACATTTTATTGTATTATAAGCAGTAGTAATAGTAAATAGGTGATATTATAACATAAGTGGCAACATAAACATACTTTACATATTATATATTTTTCAGTGCAGGTTAAAAGGAATATATAATGGCACTCCTAATGATCCAACCAGTCTGACGCAACAAACTCATCGTGGTTATATTCCTTTTTGATTCCCGTTTATTTGTT
>NW_015517847.1:2711-3304 GCF_001515645.1 Sinocyclocheilus grahami | reverse complement strand
CCCTGACTGTCAAATTTCATCCAGGCGATGTCATCGCCTACACACTCAACCGTCCAGCCTGGCAGCGCTGGTTTCATCATGGCCAGGTTAGTTTTCCCACAAGCGCTCGGGAACGCTGCTGCAATGTACCGTTTTACACCCTGAGGATTTGTGATTCCCAGAATCTGGTGGAAAAAGAAACAGTGACGTCTATCAACATTATGTTTTACAAATGATGACTCCAGCTAAAAGAGTAGTACATAAGTACAATGCACTGTTACTTGATCGATATGGCTAATATATAAGGTTATAAACTTTCATTAAACTCAAATGTCTAATGGGGGATAAGCAAGACAAATCTGGGAATTCTATCTGATGTCCCATACCAGCATGTGTTCAGCCAACCAGCCTTCGTCTTTGGCAATGCGTGAGGCGATACGAAGAGCAAAGCACTTCTTTCCAAGGAGCGAGTTTCCACCGTAACCGCTGCCGAAGGACAGGATCTGTCTGGTGTCAGGAAGATGTGAGATCAACACTTTGTCCGGGTTACAAGGCCAGCTGTTTACTAAAGGAGCTGTGAGGGAAGAACACAGAAAGATGAGATATTGATGAGA
>NW_015517847.1:611-2574 GCF_001515645.1 Sinocyclocheilus grahami | reverse complement strand
TATTATTATTATTATTATTTATTTTGCACCATAGATAAATTACATTTAGATGTTTAGCAGGAAAATAGATTAAACGGGTATTACTGTATTGCAGTGAGCTCTGTGTACGGCTAGAGCAAAAAGGCCGATACCCAGCCAGGTTCCTGGGCTGCTCAACGATGTTGTGAAAAAACTTTTCACAGCATTAGCAAGCCTTTTTCCCTGTGACTCAGTGGGTTCAGTTTCATCAGCATAAATGTCACGGAAACCTCTTTCATCGTCTCTAGATAGCACCTTAACAGTCATATCTTTGGCCCACATGATGTTCATTGGTTTCCCCATGAGCTCTGAAAATGTAAGAGCCTTCAGGGCCTTTTCTGCATCATGTCGGCGTTTAAAAATAACAAAACCATACCCGCGGGACAGGTTGGTTCTTATATCTCTGCACACTTTCACAGTACAGATGGGTCCGAACGGGAAGAATAATGCATGCAAATCCTGTTCTGTCACATTTGGGTGCAGATCATTCACAATCAGTGACACTTGTGGATTAGAGCTGCTCTCCTTTTCTTTGGATTCGCCGCTCCTGTCGCAGCCCTCTCTGCACTTCATGATTTCCCCGAAGTTTGAAACTGCATCATATATAGCTGGCCTGTCATTAGGCCTTGCTAGGACATTAATAGTTATGTGTTGGGCCCATGTGATGCACATTGGTTTACCCATGAGCTCCAAAAAATTCAGAGCCTCTAGGGCATTTTCTGCATGCTGGCGGTGTTCAAAGGTCACAAAACCATACCCACGAGACCGGCTGGTTATTGTGTTTCTGCACACTCGCACAGAACAGATCGGTCCGAATGGGCTTAATATTGCATGCAACAATTGTTCGGTCACATCTGGGTGCAAATCACTGACAAGCAATGATGACCCATGGTCATTTGGTTCTTGGCTGCCCTCACCTAAAGTCCAATTGTAGGACGTTGCCATTTTTGATAGTTCTTTTAAGAATACTCTTAACAAAAAGCTCTTTGTACAAAGCACAGTTGCTGTGTAGAATTCACAAATCACAACTGATTCCAAGAAGGGATGAAACCTTAGTCCGATCAAGCTTATGATATGAACTGACTGCAAAGTGATTGTCTGCTAAATGTAGACTGCTAAATGACTAAATGTAAAGTCTCTTTTGACTTACCGACGGCTTTCTTCTTTAAGGCCCGAACGTTCTAAATTCCTGATGACGTCACAACACCATCACGTGACATCTAATGTTGTTTTTTTTTTTTTTTTTTTTATCATCCCCCACAGTATCGGATAAGATACAAATAATAAGACATATAATTCCGGTCCTAGATGCTTATTGATCAATAGCCGTGTTTTATTTATAAAGCCCGGCTATGATGACCGATCATATTTTGCCATTAGCAACCATCCGTAGCAACATCACGTTTTTTTTTATTGATATATTGTTATTCTTGTTACATGCGCATGCATATCAAAAATTGTTCCACGTAATAGATATCTCAGCAAAATTACCTGTGTATTAATCATTTAATTGGGTAGGAGTGACCCCTGCTGGCAACGTCTGGAATCTCACCGTTGCCGAAGTGCTGATTTTTTTATTATTTAACGTTAAATGTTTTTGTGACTCAGGTATTATACTGCATGTTCATAAACTTATAATGTTTCATGTTAGGCTGACTCGCGAAAACCGGTCTAGTTTAAACTGAAGGGACCGAAACGACCGTTTTCTCATGCTGAATGATAAGCAGATGAAATATCATGTGTTTAAAAAACAACACAGAGCGTGAAGAAAGTTCCTAGTCTGTTTTATTTTAGGTTCATCATCACGCTATATATCCTATTTGTTCTCCTTTTAAGATTGCTATTTTATACTTTATTATACAATATAATACATAAATAAATGTTAATGTTATGTTGCTCCAATTGTCCTCATTTGTAAGTCACTTTGGATAAAAGCGTCTGCTAA
>NW_015517847.1:0-441 GCF_001515645.1 Sinocyclocheilus grahami | reverse complement strand
CGCCAACCATTGCGTTCACGTTGGTGTTTCCTTCCTGAATGATTATTAATCACTTTTGTAAGAAATCAAGTGATGATTTAATAAGCCATTCATAAAGACGGTTGTTAAAATTAAAGTTGTGTCCTAGTATACTATTTTCGCATATCTTTTTATGACAGAAATATTAAGAGTACTGTGCTTGTAGGCTGTTCCGAAATCAGAAAATCACTTGCTTCATTATAGAATTTATATGAATATTGACATCTTTTTTACTATGGTTAGAACATTTGACCTTATTATTAAGTAAAAAGGGCCCCTGGAAATCTATATTGGAAAAGTTATTTTCTGTCACTGTCAAGGACTATTTTTTTCTTTATAGCATTTAAACAAAAAATTGCATTTATAGCATTATTACAAAATTGTAAAATATGATTACATTCTTTTGCTTTTAATATTTGTATT
>NW_015517846.1:0-1791 GCF_001515645.1 Sinocyclocheilus grahami | reverse complement strand
GGCTGTTCGCTCCACACACTTATGCACACAGACCGCACACACCAGCTCCTCATCACACACTTCATCATTAGTCCTCAGAGAGCTCTGGAGAACCAAAACAATGAATTACTGAATCAAAACTAAATTAGGCGCTTTAAAAATCTAAAGGAAACTGCATGTTGTGGTTCCGCTTACATGTAGCCTTGTTTCTATGAGCATATCACATGTAGAATTGGCTATATTTTCACTGTATCTTTAGTTAACTCATAAAACCTGTGGCTAGAGAAAATATCCATCCCTACATCAATTGATGACACAATTCATTAAGGGTTTAAAGATAATTTATAGCGCTGCTACATAAAACTACAACTGCATTTAAAACAGAACAAACCAGAACACAAGAGAACACAACTTGTTGCTAGTTATCCAAAGTATCAGGGTAAATATCACAAAAACCAGCCAAGAGAACATGCTTGGGTCATATTTCATCCCAAAATCTAAAAATTTTGATATTAAACCAGGGATCGTGTCCTCATTGAGTACTTTTTTAAGCAACAACCTCTCAAAATGCTAGGCAAAACTAGATACTTCCATTGCAATCACAAAATCTGTCTTCAATTGAAACCTCTGGTAGCTCACAATCCAAAGCAATGCACATTCATATGGATTATTTATGCATTTGTAGTTGCATATTTTTGCATTTTCATTTTTTTTTTATTAAATGTGCATGGATGAATCATTCACAATAAAATCAATAAAATGCAGTTAGAAAATATATAAGGTTTTCAATTCATGCCATTTTTAACACCATTTAAATCTAGCTGTAATACACTGACATATTAGACAGAAATATTTAGTGATGCACCAAACTACCTTTAACTGGCCAAGGCATGTGGCAGCATAGGTAATAACACAAAATAAGACACAACACATGAAAACAACTAAATGTAACATCACGGTCAACTCAAACAGCGGCTAAGATCATAATTCATAACATCTGCAATCAGATAAATTAAATTCCAGGTTATTTATAATGACCTTGTATTAATTTAGCATAACCAACTCTCTACAAAAAAAATGTTTACTTGAAACAATTTTCACTCAGAAATTGCTGGTAAATTTCATAAATAATTACAAAGAAACGGTAAGTAACTGCAGACGCTTATTTCCGCCATGGGATAAAATACATACAATTCTGACTTAATTCTCACAATTTTAAATTTACATCTCACAATTCTGAATTTACATCTAGCAATTCTTTTTTTTTCCCCACCACAGAATAAAACAAAAATGTAACTGCGACTTTTTATCTTTTTGCTAGCTCACAATTCCAACTTTTCTTTTTTACAATTCTGATTTTGTCTCACAGTTGTTGTCTTTTTGCAAAAAAAAAAAAAAAGAAAGAAAGTAATTTAAATATAATTTATCTTGTTACTGATTCCAGGCAAAAAGCAGCATATCTGAATGCCATTTTACCCAGTTAATTCATAAGAATTATATAGGCAGCTTACATAGTAATTTCTTCCTTATGGAAACATGATTCTATTAAAATGTACATATAGATCCCTGACCAGGTATCTAACAAACCAGTGACTGTGTGAGGAAACCCCAAAAGGTTTCTCAATCAGCGTTAATGGGATATGGGCGGACATAACTGGACTCTGTCTCATAAATATCATCACCGCCATCTGTCACAGGTCAGTGTGAGCTATTTAGAGGGAATATCTGACCCGTGCTGAGCTATGTGCATAGGCCTCTGGAATGCAGGAGAAACAGGACAATCTTGTCTTGTAAAGTGGAGGAGAGAGGAGG
>NW_015517845.1:0-3304 GCF_001515645.1 Sinocyclocheilus grahami | reverse complement strand
CGCCAAAGTCCATTTTTGCGTATCAATACCACAAGTTTTTGTTTTAATTTGGCGTACTATTTATACGCATTTTCATGAGACCGGGCTCGTTATTCTGAACATAACCAGAGTTCATGAACTAAAAATTTTACCTGCCAAACATGCTTTATCTTCAGAAGGTTATTCCAGGTTCATCTCGTCTGCATCTCTTCACAATATCAACAGTACTTTCCTTTTCTGTCTCTCTGTAGAAGTTTAAATACCCCACTTCTGTGAATGAGCCCCATTGTTGGATGCATTTGACACAGCATAGTGTTTAATGGAAATAAAATGTAAAATAAAACATTAGTGTTTGTTTTTCTTAAGAATGTCATAAAATTTCCAGGTCACCATTTATTAAAATTACGCTGAAATGATTATATATATAATATTAAACATCACAAGACTCAAAGTTTAAGATTAATTTTGACCACATGGAAGAACAGGATTGGACTTAAAGCAATGAAAAATACAGCAAGCTACTTCGCAAAATCAGGTTTTTGAATATTAAAAGTCAGCTGAAATGGGAAACCTGTTTGAAAACAGTCAATATTTTTACAGTTTTGTTTAGTGCCACCAGGAGGTGGAGAAATTACACACTGACTCTAATTTCGATACCTTTTGACCACTAATCTAAAGATTGGGGTGGATGCAATATAATGATGTCTACAATGCTGACAGCCCTTACAGTTTTACTGAACAGTAATCTTTTGAAATGAAATGCTAAAAAACTATTTTTAAACACAAATGGTACCGTTTCCTAAGAACGACCCAGTTATCAGGCCTTCCTGTACATGCACAAGGATAGTGAGCTGTGTTTGCAGCTTTGACAGCAGTTCTTGAAAGCTAAACATCAGCAGTTAAACCAAACAGAGGAGTCATGTATTCAGTCCCCTGATATGCGTTAGGCCATAATGCGTTATTTATTTATTTTTTACTTCCACCCTAGAGAATGTTCATTTAATCTACAGGATTATTGTTGCTGGAGATGTGGATCCATGTTGAACAGACATAAACCGAGAGTGCTTACAGGTGGTGGTGTAAACACCGTTAATTGGAAGTTAATGAGCCTGACTAAAGATCTTCATCAGTGGGACCTTGGGTGAGGTGCAATTAAAGCAAACCTGCAGCGTGAAGCTACTGAAGTCCATTCAGCGCAATAAAAATCAGCGACCCGATGCTCAGGTCTCTTATGTGCCATCTGCAGCTACGCCCAAGGCACCAGGACAATAAAACAAGGCCTTATGCTCTCAAATATCATTTATTATACAGTCTCTGCTTTGTTATTTGAAATTTACAAAGAATAATAATTTGATTTTGGTCCTGCACTTTTATTTGACTGGAACTCTATTGAGTTTATGGTGTCTTGTGATGCAAAACTCACCAGCCCAATGCTAACATATTATGGATGGATGTTTTTAGTAGGTCATGCTGTAGAAATAGAGTGAGAAGTATGCTGCTGTCCTGAACATAGCCACAGTTTGTGACCTAAAAGTTCTATCTGCCAAACTTTCTAAAGCATGCTTGATCTTCAGAAGGTTATTCCAGGTTCGTCTGCATCTCTTCGTAATATCAACAGTTCTTTCCTCTTCTGTCTCTCTGTAGCTTATGGCGCAGCCATCGTCAACACGTTAAAAAGAAGCCTGACGCTTTCATCATTCTTTCTGTTTGGATTTCGGGAGAAATGAAAGTCAGTTTGAGGAGCATTGTGGGGTTTGGTTAATCAGTGTGTTGTGTGGGGGTCCTACTGTGCCTGAGTCTTAGCCTGGATTTAATTAATATCTATGCTCTCCTCCCCAAGGGCTGCTGTCCCGGAGGAGGTATGACATATAAAACTGAGTGCCTCAGGGATTTGTTTTGGGATATTTTTTTTTTTAAAACTAATTTTCCCATCCCCCCACCAGGAGAGGCATGTATTATTTCATCCCATTTTTGAGGTTGATAAAAAAGAGGGATTATTTATGGTTATCTTGGTCTCTTCGCTCGATCAGGTGCTTTTTTGGATAATGCAATTATTTTAGTATCACACAAAAACGATTTTAGATTAAATAATATGTCTGTCATTAAACTGTTGTGAAACAGCTGTACTTTAAAGACCAATATACAAAAAATAACAACTTACACTCTAAAAAATGTTGGGTTATATTTAACCCAGCATTTTTTAGAGTGTACATTCAAAAATTATAATGTGTTAGTTTTATACATTTGTGAGTAATTGTAAACAGTAATACATTGTAAAACTTATCTGATTAATAGAGATATACAATATAGAAATAATGATAGATGGATAGACAGATAAAACGACAGAATGTTGAACAGAATGATAGAACTATAGAATGTAACGGAACAAATGACAGATAGAATAATAGATAGAACGAATGATAGAATGCTATATTGAAGATAGAAGCATTACAATAGACAGATAAAACAATAGAATGATAGAACGAACAATATGGAATGATAGATAGACACACCAATAGATGATAGCTAGATAGATAAACAAAATGAATATATTAAACAATGTAAAGAACAAAATAGCCTTTTATTCACTTTCATATTAGTTCCGAGTCGCTTTTGTCTTTAGAAAACAAGATTAATATCTATCACATCCACAAACAAAGTAGCATGTGCAGATGAAAAATAGTTTTGTCTTTTCCCAGTACATATAATATAGTATTTAGACAGTTCAGAAAAATAAAAGCCTCTCCATCCCTTTATGAAATAAACTCCCAGAGAGTGATTCTCATCTGGGAAAGGGAGCTCAGGTCACAGAGATCTGCTTCCCAACAGCCCAACAGAACCATGTATTCGTTCTTCCCACAAGTAGCAGACTTTTTTTTTTTTACACAAATATATGCTTAGCGCAAGATTTCCCAACACATTATTGAATATAGGATCATACAATACATTAACAGTTCCCACATAACATTTCAAAGAGAAAAAACAAGTGAAAATACTTCTTACAACATCCGACAACCGCAGATGTTCAAATTCAGCAACTTGAAAAGCAAAACAAGGCAAATGTCTTAACAGTTTTGAGCCACGTAAGTATCAACTCCATTGTCTCCAGTTTGGTGTTTGGATTTGTGACTTCATAAGCAGGTAACAAGCATTAAACAGGTTTTCTCAATGAGAAATATTGATATGATCGACTGTCTTACAATGGAAACTTGTACATGGTACGAAATCTATGCTGGTATTAGGAAATAATTTAGAGACTCCTCCACAAAAGGAGAAACATCGTCTCAGCCAACATCTCTACGGTCCAATCAATTATTCAATAAAT
>NW_015517844.1:2714-3305 GCF_001515645.1 Sinocyclocheilus grahami | reverse complement strand
GAGATTCTTTTGGAGCCAGAGTCTGCGCACTAGTGATTCGTTTGGGGCCAGAGTCTGCGCAGTAGAGATTCTTTTGGAGCCAGAGTCTGCACAGTAGAGATTCGTTTGGAGCCAGAGTCTGCACAGTAGAGATTCTTTTGGAGCCAGAGTCTGTGCAGTAGAAATTCGTTTGGAGCCAGAGTCTGCGCAGAAGTGTCATAAAGAGGAGCAGTGAAATCAAAGTCCCGCCCAAACTCCCACAGACCCAATCAACCATAACGACACGCCCCGTTTTTATAGCATCAAGTTACTAGCTAAAATCAAACTTATCACAAAAATGAACAATTGAACATGTATCAGCGTGATAACAACTACCTTAAATGACCAAAACCATCTTTCGGAAAATTGTATTGGAAGTGTAATTATTTTTTTTATTTTGACTCAAGTCCCATTCATTTACATGGAGAGGGCGGGGTTTATGACCTGTACTGCAGCCAGCCACCAGGGGGCGATCAAAGACCCCGCAGCTTCACTTTTCAGGACGTGTGAGGCACACCCGCAAAAAACCCATTAGCTGTGTCTCATTTAGAAGGCTGCACCCTCCGGAGGTCG
>NW_015517844.1:0-1038 GCF_001515645.1 Sinocyclocheilus grahami | reverse complement strand
CAGATCAGATCAGATCAGACCAGACCTGACCAGACCAGACTGCTGCTGCGTATCAGTCCAGCTCATGCACGACTTCTGTCCGCTCTTTCCAGCGATTTCACTATAAATACCCGCGGTTCACTCGCGATATTTGGTAAAGGCATTGCTGAATGTGTGTGTTCGGTTTGTTGTAATGTGTAATAATGTGTTCTTGTGTATGCACTGTAGCGTGTATATGTTATAATACGCCCTCACTGTTGAATGGTTTCTAGCACAGAATGGCAGTGGACTGGTGGGGCTTCGCCTATGCTGCAGCTCTTGCTCTGGGAGGCTTCATGGGCTATAAAAGAAAAGGTATTTCTTCACTGTGGTGTAAAAGGAACGTGTGCAGATGATAGAAAATTATATGTATTGATCAATTTAAAAAAAATCTAATTTCTAATAGGTTTGTAAATCCAAATGTAAGTTTTTTGTCGACTTTTCATGGTTCTAATAGAGATTTAAGCATGCACCTTTCACATTTGTATTGTATAGCTAACAAAAAAGTACTATGCTATTACTATATTTTTGAACATGCTACCATGGCAATATAACTGATGTACTATGTCTGCACTCTATATTCATCCCATAACATCGCTGTGCTTTACTGTAAGGGATTGGTGGAGATATTTAATATAATCCCTGACTTCTGCAGGAAGTGTGGTGTCGTTAATTGCCGGACTCTTCTTTGGAAGTGTGTCTGCATATGGAGCATATAAAATAACAAATGATCCGCACGATTACTGGACCTCTCTGAGTAAGTATACAAATAAAATCACTAATGTCCACCCTTTAGAAATACAGCATATATTAGCTTCAAACTTACTTTTTCATGACTCTAGTCGCCGCCGGTGTTCTGGCTGTTGTGATGGGAATGAGGTTCAGGAAATCTGGGAAATTAATGCCTGCAGGAATCATGGCAGGACTGAGGTAAAACTGTAGCTTGGACAATCACAGTTGTAAAATATATAAATGCTTGTGTTAAAGGGGTCATATGATGCGATTTCAATTTTTCCTTTC
>NW_015517843.1:0-3306 GCF_001515645.1 Sinocyclocheilus grahami | reverse complement strand
ACTTTGTTCATAAACATAAACCCATATCTGCACTTGTGATCATTACTTGGAATTGCCCCATTTTTTAAAAAACAGCCTTTGTGCACAGCCGGCCTTGTACTCTCTCAGGTTCAGGAAACTGTCCTCCGTAAAATGTACTGCACAAACTCGAACATTTGGGATGTACTGTTCTGGAACAGTGTTGTAAATAAATCTTAACTACAGATTCCTAATTGCATCCACTTTTGGAAGGCCAAATAAAGTCATTTTGCTTTTGCATAGAAGCATACAACATCTCCACAACATGGTGGCAACAACACTACTGTGAAACCTGAAATCACACCTTCGTTCTTTGCATATAAATTTGGGCGCCATTATACAGATATTCCCACATCGTGGCATAGATATGTAAGGGAGAATTTGATCAAGGCATTTTCGGCCAGTCTGGATCAGCCTTCTCTTTAAGATCCTTTTATGGGAGACTTTGAGCTTTGTGACTTTCCAGATCTTATACATGCACAAACAGCTACATAACAATAACGAAAGAGGAAAACATGAAAATGCATCATATGATCCCTTGATGTTTGTCTTTGTTACAATAAATACTGTAACCTACTCCTACTTGAAAATGTTGTGCATTTTTACAATAATAATAAAAATTACTTTGAATATTTATCTACTTACTTTTTGCACTTTTTTTTGTTTTACTTCTTTACAGGTGAAGGCATTCCCAAAATAAGGTTTTGTTAGAATTAGCTCACATCTGGGTTCAAATGTGTCCCCAAAATATGGTTGAGTAGGCACACACACATTTATACATAATTTATACAAACTGTATTTTCTATTCTCTTACCATACCCATACCCCCTTCACACAAAACGTTCTGCATTTTTAGATAAAAAAAATAATAATAATAAAACATCTTAGTATGTTTTTTAAGACATTTGGTTTCAAGGACACCTGTACACATATCTGCTCTCTTGTTCTCTCTAGATAGATCTCTAGAAGCATTTCTTTGTTATTCATATAAATGCATTTTGCAACCATGCTAAAACTGCAGCACACATACACAGACAAACAAAGGACACATGATACAGTTTAAAGTATAAACTAATACAAGTATACTGAAACAAAAGCTACAGTTTTTAGAAAATGTAATTATTTACCAATTAGCAAGATACATTCTCAAATTAAACTATTTTATTTAGGTCCATTCATATTGGCAAGAAAGCTCTAGGAGTGATGGTAAGTACAATAGAATGATGTTGCCCCCTGGTGTAGAGATGAGAAGCTGCCAACAACACCAACAGCTACTAGAAAATAAAGAAAGCAATTTGTCTTTGTTACTTTGATACAAGCATCTATTTCACGTTAGCGTGGACATAGCATCAGTATTGACTTCATATAAATTCAGACTACAAGGACAGATGAGAGAGTGTTCAGAGGAGAAGAAAGGGAGAAAGGTAGAATCAGACTGTATGAATAAGTCATCGCGTACATCCACACCCTTTCTTCTATTTTCTAGTCCATGTGAAGTATGAGAGAATATACTTTACCCTGCCCACTAGGTGAGGTGTAATCTAAAAGGCACAAAACACACGCTCACAAACACTCCCCACCCTCTCGTCAGCAGCACAATATCATGTGTGTCCGTTTGATTCTTTTGATCCAGTCGCTTGAACAGATCGCTTCAAATGGACTGCAGGTGGTCTGTTAGCTCTCGTCACCGTGTGTTCTTTATCACCTTCTTCTGACTTTCTCTTCCTCAATTCTTTCTTACAGATACAGGGGGTCCGAGTTTGGCTGTTTAGCACTGGCAGCTAAAGGGATAGTTCAGCCAAAAAAGTGACAATTCTGTCATCATTTACTCACTCTCATTGTGGTGAAAGTGGAGAAGCAACAAGAAACGAAAGGGAGAAGAGGGAGAAGGAGAATAAGATTGGGTCACAACACATCTCCAAAATGAGCACTGTGGCTGCGACTCCAACACACTGGATTTTTTTTTTCCATGCAGGAGAGGATCTGGCACAAATAAAGGGGTGGCAGGGGTGCAATTTGGAGAGGGACACAGACATCTTCTCCAATCAGATTGGCAATTAGCTAACACTCTGATGCCAACAGTGACAAATTTTGCTTTTAACATCCTGCTGCTCTGCATTAATTGTGTTTCGCTATAATTTGAATGCCGTCACAGGGAGCATCACACCAAGAGACAGTTGCCGTGACAATTAACGCCAGGCAGGATGCTGCGACCAGGCCTTGTGCTTGGCAGGGCGGCTCTGAGACCAGAAGTCATACGGACTAGCATATCGACCAGGTTCAGATGGTTAATAAACCAAAGCACAGATGATTAATAAAGCAAAGCTGCTTCTTTTAGACCCTCATCTCAGACTGGTTCAGGACCCAAGCTTGCCAGAAATCCTAATTCTTATTTTTATTTAAAGTCTAATTTTCCATGATCTTTTGATACAATAACTTTTAAACCATGTACACCTTTTCCAGTCCAAAAAGATCAAATGTAAAAATTTATTTTTGAAATTCCAGATGTCATTTCTGTATACAGTCAACCTCCAGCCCATAGGTAACTCATTTTACATGCAAAGAGAAGGCCTAAACGCATATAGTAGCAAAAAAAAAAAAAANAAAAAAAAAAAAAACTTTTGGTCTTAGAGAGACTGCAGAAAATAGTAAAGCAAAATAAAATGATGCATTTGTAAGTTAAGAAACCATGACTAGCATCATCAAGTGCACTTTAGGAAATTAATACACATATAAAAACTGTGTGTGTCATGACCCCTTTAAACCTGAGGTTTTAACATATCCAGAATTAGGAGTATCTGTGTGTTTTGTTTTAGAAGCAAACATTTGTGGTCGAGCACCACCATAGCCTGTTCACAATAATGTATAATAATGGCTTTCAAAGCAATGCTTAGCTTGTTCATTAATGCACTAGAATTGTAGATCTTAGGACCTACATCAATGTGTTTACAGGCACATTAAGCATATTTAAAACTAGAATAGTAGGTAACTTCTGGAAGTAACGCCTTTTTATACGACTATAACTCTAGCAATTCATTATAGTAACTCTACTCACTCAAATACATTTGATCATTTTGTCAAAGTCTATGATCATTCACACAAAATACAGCGAATCTTCCTTAAAAGAGAGGCTAAGTGGTTTTTAATGTAGGACAGAGAGTGAGTCAGAGATGTGCAATATGCCCTTTATACAAAAATAACACTAGCTGGCCAGCAATGAAAGATTCAGCCAAGCTGGAGTGCAAAAATATCATACCCACTTTGAGGTGTCATGCATTTCTTTTTTTT
>NW_015517842.1:2622-3306 GCF_001515645.1 Sinocyclocheilus grahami | reverse complement strand
AATTAACACTTAAGACTGGTTTTGTGGTCCAGGGTCACATATGTCAATCATAATTGTATTGCATTGCATTATGTTTTTCTCTCAGAATAAAAACAACAGAGCTTTGATCATAAAACGAAGCATTTAAATGTCATAATTACTCATCTTGAGACGTATTATTGGGGAGATATAGAGTAACAACTGATTTTAATATGCATTTTATGTAAGTAGTCTGCTATACTGTTATAAAATCATTTAATTTCAGTCTGAATTTATTCATAATTATAAATTATAGAACTTTGATTTTGTCTAAAGTTTCAAAAAACGGTTTCATTTCAAAATATTTGAATATTTCAGACTATTATTTCATATGTCAGGCTAGGTTTAAAGAAATATTTTGGGTTCAATTTAATACAAGTTACGCTCAGTCAACAGCATTTGTGGCATAATGTTATATACCACAAAAAATAGTCTCTAATTTTCCTAAAAAAAAATAAATAAATAAAATAAAGTTTAAGTGGGGTGCTTAAAATAGAAGTGATTTGAGGCCCATTTTAAAAGGGTTATAAAAGCAGAAATATAAAGCTTATAATTTTATAAAAGATTGTGTGGGATTCCTATTGAAATAACCTTAAAGCAGTTTTAGGGTTTTATTGGTTATGGCAGGTTGTTGTCATGGCAACAAAGTTGTAAAATTGGATATAA
>NW_015517842.1:0-2192 GCF_001515645.1 Sinocyclocheilus grahami | reverse complement strand
TGCCTGTAACTTGTGGCTGTTTTGCAGTTGTCGTTGTGAATGTCACTAGTGCTTGCTGATCTGCCTGGAGAGAGAGAGACAGTCCAGAGTGCACAGGGTCCTGCCTGCTCAAATCCTGCTCTCCTAGTTCCCCTGATGCCATGCCAAACTAATTGTCATGTCCATGCCACACTAACTGTAACTTATATAAACACACACACACTAGATATTCATTCATGTAAGTGCATCACCATAATCATATGTAATTGTCGCACAGGGCGGTCATATGCGCATCACATTAACCGGTTTGTGATAGATTACAAAGGTGTGTATGTGCTGTGGGTAGATGTGTGAGATAAGAGATGTTAGTGAAAACACTTTTCATTCCTGTAAGAGATGGGCTCAGCTACCAGACTGACCCTCTGAGGAGAAACTTAATAAAATATCAATGATTCAGAATGTCTGGCATCTTTATTATTACTGAAACACGGGTAGTTCATGTCACCTCGAGGATGTTTGAAGTGGAGGAAAGCCCAGAAAACAGCCCAACTGCCATGTCCAGGTTCATGGGATTGACCAAAAAGATTTTTCTGAAGAGGATGTGTAAATATAAAATATATACACTGCTGTTCAAACGTTTGGGATCAGTAAGATTTGTAATATTTTTCTCTTCTGCTCATCATGGCTGCAGTTATTTGATCAGAAATACAGAAAAAAACTAATATTGTGAAATATTATTAAAATGTAAAATAATTGTTTTCTATTTTAATATACTTTAAAATATAATTTATTTCTGTGATTCAAAGCTGAATTTTCAGAATCATTACTCCAGTCTTCGGTGTCGCATGATCCTTCAGAAATCATTCTAATATGCTGATTTAATATCAGTATTGGAAACAGTTTTGCTGCTTCATATTTTTTGGAACCTGTTATATTTTTTTCAGGATTCTTTGATGAATAAAAAGTTTAAAAGAACAGCATTTATTCAAAATATAAACCTTTATAACAATATACACTACCGTTCAAAACTTGGGGTCAGTAATTATTATTATATTTTTTTAAAGAAATTAATGATTTTATTCAGCAAGGATGTGTTAAATTGATTTAAAAAAAGTGATAAAGACTTACATTATTAGAAAATATTTAAATTTGTTATTTTTCAATGGCTCTAGCAACTACTACTTGACTACATTTGCATATGACCAATCATTTTATCCTATTGTCCTGGCCATGCCCACTGACATTTCATTGCATAGTGCATATGTTTGGGTTTCTGTACAGACTTCAGAAGGATTCCAGTATCGTGAAGAAATGGATGGTTTATTTTTAATTGCGCAGGCTATCCCAGATCGCTTTGTATGTTTGTTCGGGGCGTTTGACTGCAGATTGTTTTGTAAAGGAGGCACAGTGTAATGGAGAGTTCATACAAAGAAACATTTGTTGAAAGATGAAGCAGCCAACTCTGTTGAATCTGACAGCAGCTGCATCGCAAACCATAAGAAAACAATTTCATAATGATCTGTCTGTGAATTATGGTTTGGTATGGATAATGTTTTTGAAACACTTATTCACATTGCGTTGATGGCTCATATTTACATTTATATAGATCAGTGGATCAGACTTTTTTCCTATGCAGTGATGTTAGAGGCCCAGAATAAGGGTTGCAAGTGATAATGAGGGGTTTGTTTAGTTAACAATAAAGTGAACAAGGAACATATTACAATAATTAAAAAAAGAGTAATGACAGTTTAAAAGATGCGATTCTCAACCAATCAACATCGCGAGAGAGAGGCAGACCATATTTGAATATTAAATGAGAATCCTTTGATGCGTCCTCCTCAATTAATTAGATTAATTAATCGCCACACTGTAATTAATTCAATTAAAAAATGTAAACGATTGACAGCCCTAGTAGAAATACTCCAAACTTGATATTCTTCGGTGATTTAATCGGCGACTGTCAACTTAGGGGATGACTGTGTTCAGCTTGAAAAAAGTCCCTATTAAATAATAAATAATAACAAAGTCCCTATTAAATAATAACTAAAATGATGATAACAAATAATAAAAATAATAATACAAAAATAATCTAAAATAAAAAATAACATTAATAATTGAATATAGAAAAAAACTATACCATTAAACATAACAAATGCTAGTAATGACAAATACTAATATAAGCTATAACAATATACAATTATAATAATAATAAG
>NW_015517841.1:2410-3308 GCF_001515645.1 Sinocyclocheilus grahami | reverse complement strand
AATGCATTACTTTTAAAAGTAGCTTTCCCCAACACTGGTAATAAACTATGTGTATCATTTTAAATACATAATTACCTTCTCATATTTATGCATTATTGTTCTTATTCCTGTTTAAAATTTACTAAAATCTTAGTATTTTTTACTGTGCTTTTGAACAGTGAAGCTGCAGAGATGAGGTTCATCTGTGTTTTAGTGAGGGTCTCTGCGCTCCGCTCACCCTTACATGAAACACTCCGCACCCTCTTTATTGAGGGGTCACTGGCTGCTGGTTGTTCAGAACGAGACAAATGCGCCCACTTAACGGCGGGGAGTTAGTTATCCACAGCTGGCTGTTGATAATTTCCCAGGGTGCCGTTTTAGTCTGCATATCCCTAGTAATGTAGATTTATTCAGCATGCAGGCTGATTTGAGAAGGTTTAGTGAATAGACGTGTCAAGGTAAAGCGGTATAAAGGTAAATACTTCTCACTAAATGTTTAGTTTCATTCAGAGGCTGTAGCAATGACATGCATGCTGCAGAGCTGGTGTTTTTGTAGCTCTTTAAAGCTTAATAAAGCATTGTGTCTGGACCCAGTAAACACTGTTAAGATGCTAAACCTTTTATCTATGTGTGCTGGAATGGGGTTTTCATGAATCAATAGTACACAGTATCAAACTTTACCATTTTGCGGGAGAAATGTAAGAAATTGAAATTGGAAGACTTTAAAGATGTACAATGTTTGCTGGGCTGTTTTTTTGACTGCTGGTCTGTGGGACAGAAAATTCATTCCGATCAGTTCTGTGTGTGTGTAAACATTGAGAGGCTCTCATAGTAATTCGTTTAAAATATGAGCGGTGCTTTCCTGTGCAAAACTCACCGGCACCATCCTAAGCTGTTTTGAGTGTTTGTTAGGGTTTTG
>NW_015517841.1:0-1027 GCF_001515645.1 Sinocyclocheilus grahami | reverse complement strand
AAAGCATATTTGTCAAATGTACAGCATTTATATATAGAAGTTACAGATGCATTGATATTTTAGAAAATGCTGTGACTAAATCATTTTGCAGGCAAAAAAAAACAAAAACTCCATTGATGGTCTTTTGAAAGTAACTGTTTGTTCTGTGCATTCATAATAATTTCTAATATTTAATTACATTATATTGTCGAACAATGAAAAAATTGTGAAACCATTTTTATCTAGAAATTGCTTGTACATTGCACAAATGATTACAAAGAAATGGCAAGTAGCACATTGAATTAAAGGTGACTTTAATAGTGTAGATATTTCACCAATTCCAATCTTTTTCAAATGGACTCTTACAATTGCCATTAAGCTGAAGTACAAAAATGTGCATTTTTATGTGTGAATGTCAGTGAAAACAAATGCTTTGAAGGATGCTGCGTTTAAATCCGGGTGTCCGGAAGTCGACTCGGTTTCTCTCTCATCCCATTTTCCTCTTTCCTCTCAGCCTCCATTTTATCAAATGTGTCTCCTCCTAATTCTCCCATCCGTCGTTCCCCTGAAGGGCACACGGATCCTCGGGGGGCTGGTTAACATGCGTGCGTGTGTGTGTGTTTTCCAGCATATGTCTGTCCTCTAACCACACACTGGAGTGTGTTTAATGCTAAATGGGAATGTTGACTCTCAGCAGGCTTCTGTCTCTTTTTTTCCGGTCTATTCTTGTCTATTCGTTTTTAGAATTTCACAGCAGCATCGGTCTGTAAACGTCTTAGAAAGGCAGAAGAATTAGCAGGAATGCATGAAGACCTTTTTTGCTATGACTGTCTGTCAAAAACTAAGAATGCTTCACAGACATAATTAAACTCAAAAAGGCTAAATATATAGTTGTGCTTGTTTCATCTGGTTTAATAGATTTGATACCACTAACTAAAAGGAATAATTCACCCCAAAAACTGAACATTTGCTAAGGCCATGTAGAGTTTGTTTAGAGCTGTTCTGGACTGTTTTGGCTTGTAAACAGTGCTTGATCTGTGCAGATTTC
>NW_015517840.1:2109-3309 GCF_001515645.1 Sinocyclocheilus grahami | reverse complement strand
TTTCATTTCAAAAGATTAAGACCCTAAATGCAAAAACAGATTTCCTTTGAAGCATTTTAAGAGACATTTTATCTTAAAAATTGTATAAAATTAACACTTTGACAACCACATTAAAACAAAAATAAAAGCATCTTCTGTGGGATTTATATTATTGCTGACATGCAAATCTATTCATATATTCAAGATATTTAAAAGTTAGATATTAAATGGTTAATTATGATTTAAATCACAATATAAAAAAGTCAAATACATTTTAAATGGTAAAGTTTCATTCTGATCGAAGACAATTAAACATTTTAGTCTTTACTGCTGATCATATGCACATTTCTTTACACCATTAAATGGTTAATTATGCATTTCAAAAGTTTAAATGGTTAAAGTCACATTATAAAAAATTTAAAACACATTTTAAAATTGTAAAGTTTCATTCTGATTAAATGAAAGGAAACATTTTTGCCTTTGCTGATAATATGCAATTTTTAAAGATATTAAATGGTTAATTATGTATTTAAAGATTATCACAATGCAAAAGAAATGTGTTGTATGTGCATTTAAAAATGTCAGAGTTTGCTTATTCACAATATTAATTTGTTAATTAAAAGAGCTTAAATGGTTAAAATCACAAAAAAGTTCAAAATACATTTAAAATTTTTCCTTTCCTTCAATCTAATTGAAACATTAAAATGTACAAATTAATTTAAAACCTTTTCTAATGTGATTTTAACCATTTAAACTCTTTAAATGCATAATCAACAATTTAATATCGGAAATACATTTGTAATCCAAATTAAACTTTACAATTTTACAATTTATTTTCAACTTTTTATAATGTGATTTTAACCATTTAAACTGTTTAAATACATAATTTAACCATGCAATATTATAAATAAATATACATATTATCAGCATTAAAGACTAAAATGTTTCCTTTCCTTTAATCAAAATGAAACTTTACAATTTTACAATTGATTTGTAACTTTTTCTAATGTGATTTTAAACTCTTTAAATACATAATTAATGCTGATAATATGCACATTTCTTTGCGATATTAAATGGTTAATTGTTTATTTAAAGAGTTAAATGGTTAAACTCACATGAGAAAAAGTTTCAAATCAATTTTAAAATGTAAAGTTTCATTCTGATTAAAGGAAAAATAACATTTTTACACGTAATCAGATTATGGAAACATATTATGGCTGT
>NW_015517840.1:0-800 GCF_001515645.1 Sinocyclocheilus grahami | reverse complement strand
CACTCATTTTGTGTGCAATTAATGCCTACTTAAATGATTTTATTTGCATTTAATGCAAATGCAGCCTGAGTTTGAATGCCACAACTTCCAGAACTAACACATCGAATGATTTGAATTGAATTACATTTTTTAGTCTTTTCTTATTGAGTAAATTTGGCAAACACTGGTGGACTGTGTGGACTCACCGACGCAGGCTCCGCTGGGCGACAGCTTGAAGCCGGCCGAACACTCGCAGCGGTAGCTGCCGGGGATGTTGATGCAGTTAGCGTTGCGCTGGCACAGGCTGTCGCCGCTGTTGCACTCGTCCATATCTGTGGCGAAGAGACGGTGTAAGTCAAGAAACACGCCAGCGGTCTTCAGTGTGAAGGCAGCTGAGCGCCGGTACCTTCGCAGATGAGCAGGATGTTGTTGTAGCTGAAGCCCATGGGACACTCGCAGCGGAAACTGCCGATCTGGTTGATGCAGACGCCGTTCGCACAGATTCCAGGGATCTCACGGCACTCGTCGATATCTGAGGAGAGCAAACGTGCCGCTCGTATGAAAGCGCTCGCGCAGAGCTTGGTGTTGATGAAGTGAGATGCTCAAGGCGACTCACCGATGGGTTTTCCGGTGTGAATATCGATGATGAACCCGGGAGCCTGATTTCCACACAACAGCTGGTACTCAGCTGCAGGAGACACAGAAACACCAATCAGTGTGGAAACAAGAAACAAGACCGCCTCAAATATTCATATGTATATATGTATTTTTTATATAGAGAGTTTTTTGTGCAATGCAATGCATTTTATTTTACTTTATTT
>NW_015517839.1:2927-3309 GCF_001515645.1 Sinocyclocheilus grahami | reverse complement strand
GATTTTTGTACTAAAATCGAAATTTACTTAATCACAGGAACTGCCCATCAATATAAAGTTCTGCTTTGAGGGAATGGAGGAGTCTGGATCAGAAGGATTGGACGAGCTGGTTTTCTCTCGCAAAGATACTTTCTTTAAGGATGTGGACTATGTCTGCATTTCTGATAACTACTGGCTTGGGAAGACCAAGCCCTGCATTACCTACGGCCTGAGAGGAATCTGCTACTTCTTTGTTGAGGTAGGAGTTATTTTGTTACTTTAACGTCAAAAGAAACTTAAGATTTGTAGCAGTGGTATTTAAAGTTAAGCTCTGACTTCATGCGCACATATACTACATGAATAAAGCAATTATAAAAACAAAAGAATTCAAAATATTAAAAAA
>NW_015517839.1:0-1810 GCF_001515645.1 Sinocyclocheilus grahami | reverse complement strand
TTTTTTTTTTTTAAACAAGCATGTTTCAAAAATTGGCATTTTTAATAATGCTGCCGACATTTATATAAATTCATGTTTTATGTTGAATTATATGTATATTAAGCCAAATAATATATTGGTTTGTGCAGGAGCAAATTCTGATGCATCGTTGGAGATTCCCATCCCTTTCTTTGCATGGCATAGAGGGAGCTTTCTCTGAGGGAGGAGCCAAAACTGTCATTCCCCGCAAGGTCATTGGCAAGTTCTCTATCCGCCTGGTCCCTGATATGGATCCCAAAGTGGTGGAGAAACAGGTTTGAAGTTTTGATCTTATCCAACCTCAAAGAGTCATCTGCATACCTTACAGACATGACTGTTTTGCTACAGACGTGCTTGTGCTCACATGTGCAGCTTCTCTTATAGGTAATTACCCATGTGGAGAAGAAGTTTGCAGAATTGCAAACTCCCAACAAACTGAACGTGTACATGGGACATGGAGCCAAGGCCTGGGTGTCTGACTTTAACCATCCTCACTACATGGCTGGCAGAAAGGCCATGAAGACTGGTAAGACACAACATATGGTATGACTGTAGATATAAGACTGCTCATGTAATTCCAGTCTACATTGACATGAAATACCAGACGAAAAGAGGTTTAAAAAAACATGAAGTAATGTCTGAAATTACTGCATCGAAAACACTTTCCCTCATTCATTCATATACATTTTAAAAATATTTTCATATTGATTTCAATAAAGACCATAGATATTTAAATGCATCAACTACCGATGCATGATATTTATATAATGTTGATACAAGTGTAGCAATTTTTCAAAACATATCAATACTGAAATATCTATAATTTTAATACTCTTTTCTCGCAGCATCGATACACTGATACCAGCTGTGCTTTCTCGCACTCTCTTTTCTCTGACATAGAGCTCATGTACACCGCAGTGTAATGAGAAACATTTATAAACCTGTTGTCCAACGAAATACACAATTACATATTTTACTTTTTACTGATTTTGCCTGATGAGTCTGTCTTGTCAAAGCAACAATGTGGCCTTTTTCCTTCTAATTCCTTCTAAACACTTGTGGTTTAATGTAATTCTGTATCGTTTCCTGATGTTAGTATTTGGCGTGGAGCCTGATCTGACCCGTGAGGGAGGAAGTATCCCGGTGACTCTAACCTTCCAAGAAGCAACCGGCCAGAATGTCATGCTGCTGCCTGTCGGTTCTTCTGACGATGGGGCTCACTCACAAAACGAGAAACTCAACAGGTAATGTTTACGCATAGCTATGTCTTGTTATTTAGGTGTGGCTGCGAAACTGCAAATGCATATGATAGCAGGTAATCATTGCTCTCATAGGCCAATTTTATTTATGAGACCTTCTTATCTGATAGATGAGATGCTCTTGGGATGCTTGAAAATGTTAATGGCAATCTTTTACATTTTGTTTTTCAATATCTTCCCCCTTTTTTGCCTTGACAGATCCAACTATATTCAGGGCACCAAGATGTTGGGAGCTTACTTCTATGAAGTATCTCAGCTTAGCTAACTGGAACGTCTGATTCAACGTGACTAGACTGGTGTATTTCTAATTGTCTGAAGATGTGAATGAAATGCTTGGATAAGGGTACGGTCTCTAAAAGAATGCTGCATCATACAAGTTTTTTTTTTCTGCCAAGGATGGCATACATTGAGGAAATGGTGATAGTATGGTAGTAGTCTGAGCCAAATGACCTGATGATAATCTGACTGTTTCATGCAGTATCACATGTGACATGTAAAAACAACAATCACTCTTTGCTGCTAGATTTCTCAGT
>NW_015517838.1:2120-3310 GCF_001515645.1 Sinocyclocheilus grahami | reverse complement strand
TTGGATGTGAACAGGAGCAGCGGTGGAAACATCAGAAACACGTCATTCAAAGACTGATTTTGTCTTGAGATACTGAAAGCTGAATGTATCGCAGAGCTCACGGTGTTCAGGTGGTTTATCACAGACTCTGCAGCTAATGATCACAAATTTTCATTTGTTTCGAAACATCTACTTAAAAAAGACTAACTTCTGAGAATAACAATCTCCAAAACAAAATATTGTAATATGGGTAAAAGTGAGCACAATAAAATTACACCGAGAAGACAAGAACTGAACAAGAGTTTCATTCATAAACATCAAGAAGGGGCAAAATGCCATACAGCAGTGTCCAAAAATGATGTCCAGAGGTGCTATTAGTTTTTAATGACCCTACATGTTTGATTAAAACATAACAATTTAATTATTTTTCAAAATATAAAACCATATATATGGTTACAAAACCTTTAACACAGTTTTAATAATATTTGAATAAAGGGTTATGCTGACTTCCTACGCCAGACATCCCTTTTGGCCCCTACTATATGCCAATATTTAAAATTTTATCAATTAAATAATTATTAATTATGATTCAGAAACACTCGCCAAAATAATTGTTTGACATTTAATTCATAATTTATAAATATTGCTGAAAAAAAATCTATGCTCTAATGGCAGATTTCCACAGCTATCTCATGAGACAAATAAATCAATATGTGTTCAATTAAATTCTCTTTTTTTTCCAGGCCAACATTAGTGTTTCTCTACAGAAACCGACTTCAAGTTGTTTATATTTATGACCACATTAAAAAGTAGAAGCAATTAGTATTGTGTCGTATTGGAGAGCCACAATCCTGAAGAGTTTCGCTCCAACCCTAATCAAACACACCTGAAGAAGCAAATCAAGCTCTTCAGGATCAGTTGAAAATCACAAGCTGAATCCGATTGGATAGAAACTTTACAGGGCAGTGGACCGCCAGGAGCAGGGTTTAAAATCTATATGCATCTTTTTATACATTAATGTTTGTTGCTGTAGGGAGATGCACTTACTGTTATTGGATGAATTGCAGATGAAAGTTAGGCACCTACTACATCCCACATCATGCCATTGTCCATGTGTCATCATAGCACATTCTTCTTCACCACAATTTGGTTGTTTATCTCCCCAATTCAGATAGAGCGCAGGTTCACCTGAAGACCACTGCCATTCATCA
>NW_015517838.1:511-863 GCF_001515645.1 Sinocyclocheilus grahami | reverse complement strand
CAAAGATTGAAACATTGTTACATTTTTTTTTAGAATTCATCACTTTGTGAAAATTCTAATGTTGTTTCGTTTCTTACTCCTGCCGTTTACTGTATGCTTTTTTTTCTTTTTTTGCTTGTTTATAAGACATGGTTATGTTTGCATGTAAACACATCCTCATTTATTTGTTTATGTCCACACCACATTTAGACGTTCAGGATGGACAGTATTTACATCTCTGACGTGAAACCGAAGCATAAACAACGAGTGTTATTGTTTTAGTCGCATTTGATTTACATTTCATTCAGTCTTATTAATTTGTTAGTTTTATTGCAGAAAAAGTTACTCTGTAAATGTGTCTCAATTCAAAGGC
>NW_015517838.1:0-379 GCF_001515645.1 Sinocyclocheilus grahami | reverse complement strand
AAGGTTTTTATCGCTGAAAATGATCCCGCTCCATTAATGTGTTCACATCTCATTTAAAAAGATACTCCCGTAGCATGACACAATCAGTCACAAGACACACAAGAGCCAGTAGCATTTCACAACCAAGGCTGACGTAAGGCTTCTTCTGGTGGTCTTTTTTGAGTTCGCGCACAGATTGCACACAGGATCTGAGCTTTAAGGCGGATGGAGACCGTGATCGTGACTATTCCTCTCACAAATCAATCATTTTGCCTCGGAAGACTTGGGATATTAATATGTTTTGAATAAATTGTGACTGTAGCTGTATCTGCCTGTTATATCTTGTGTTTTATCAACAAATGGTAGGTTTAGGGGCAGGGGTTGGGTTACATGCTCATAA
>NW_015517837.1:2151-3310 GCF_001515645.1 Sinocyclocheilus grahami | reverse complement strand
CTAAGGACTCGTATGGTATCACTGTTTCTTTTCCTTTGGGTTTGTTGTATAATGATATTGATCAGCTGTAATTCATGAAATGGTCTGTTCTGCAGTGATGTACTTCTGGATGCTGCTGTTACCGTCTCTCAGCGGAGCTGCTGTTCTCATTATAGCTGCGGCTCTTGGTGAATATGGGGCTATCTTTTCTGCAGTGCTTTTCCCCTGCATGGCAAAAGTTATTATTTCTCAATATCATAGACTGAGCAGCTTTCAAAGGTTAGAGGGTTGTGATTGGAAATTGCATTGCTTATCACTGCTAATATAAAGGATGATGATTGCATAATGACCTTTTTTAATCTTTTTCATTTGGACTTTAGGCTACCAAACCCTGTTTACCTGGGAACACTGACTGCGGGCCTAATTCATTCCATAGCTTGCTTTCTCTAGAAAATTTTACCTAATATCCTTTGCAGATAGCTTATGTCATCAATCTCTTTCAAAAGTTGAAATCTTTTGGATGTTTTGTCAATTATTCCTTGACCGCTCACGTTTTTGGCCAGCTTATACCCTCTTAAATTTTTCACTTGTCCATTTTTGTGTGCTCGCTGGACTTTTTTGGAAAGTTTTAAACCAGAACCCAGGACGACTCAAAGAAGCTGACACTGATTCCAAGTTTTCCAGCATAGGAGACTTAATAGAAGCTGGAAAGAGCCCGGACAGATTCTGTATTTACTGTGAGGTGAGCACTTATTTGACCAGCACTGTATCTGAATCTCTTTTCTGATTTTTTAAAATTTACTTGATCAAAATAGTTTTCTTTGGAGGGTTGGAACTATTTTTGAATGGTTAAATCAATTGAATTATTTTATATTTAATATTATTATTGTTGTTTGTTGTTTAAAATAATAATGAAATAAATATTTTAATTCATATAAATAATAATGTTTTATAATTATATTTATATATATATAAAATAATAATAATCAGAACTGGATCTTAATCTGTTTGCTGACATATTTTGAGTTCATTTATTCACAGCATTAAATATGTTTTCTTTTGAGGGATGTATGGTTGGACCAACCATGTTAAATACCCATGTACAACAATTATATATATATATTTTTTATTTATTTATTATTATTGTTATCAAAATTCAAATTTCAAAACTGCACAAGCT
>NW_015517837.1:0-465 GCF_001515645.1 Sinocyclocheilus grahami | reverse complement strand
TTTGTTTCCTTACCAGTCGAAAACTCTTCAGTCTTTCACAGTGAATCAGTGCATCATGTGCTCATCTTCATTCCCTCTATATCTATTATTGGATTAAATGATAATTCAGTCTAACTGCTAGTTTATTTGTTCCCACGCTAGACTCGGCCTGGACGATTTGTATTTTAATGATAGTTGCAGGCTTATACTTGGAGTCTGAATTACATTTAGATGTTCAATTCAAAAATAATTTTCCTGTATTAACACTTAATACTACATGACTTTTCCAGGGCAATCACACATTTTACACTGCCCTGGGCTCGACTCCATAAAGTAGTACTGTTATACATACCACTTTGCACTACTTGATATCATTGCTCTTCATTTATTGCATTTGTTTAATCAGTACTAAGTATAGAAAACATCCTACTAAATGACATATAAGGCCATAATAAGAGGCACTTGCACAGTGCACTGCTGTTTTCA
>NW_015517836.1:20557-21198 GCF_001515645.1 Sinocyclocheilus grahami | reverse complement strand
TTTTTTTTTTTTATAAAACCAAATATAAGCATTTATCTTACAATTCACCCTTTAGTGCTCAAGGTATCCTGCCATGCATTGTCTCATCACAGGATTTATTCATACATTAAATCAAATGCAGTGTCTATAAAATGTGCCAAACATGGACGGGTCCTGAATTGTCCTTAATGCATAAGTTTCATTATGCAAAATGCTGCATTATTAAATGCTGGGTTTTATGCAACATAAACCTTCTCACAGCTTTTATATGCACACTGTGACTGTGAGATTAAGAATGCAAGAAAGCTGTTCCGATGGGATTTGTCTGTATGTGTCAGTTTTTGAATAAACAGTGCAACACTACCCCAATGTGTCATTATAACATGATTGAAAGATGACAAAGTATTTAATTAATGAATGAATTAGATGTTTTATTGCTGTCAGGTTTAAAATGATACTCATTTACAACTGATCTTTTCACCCTTGTTAAAGTGCATGAGAATCCAAAGTGTTAACAATAACACACACATAATGGAATGGCACATTGTCCATATGCAGAATTAAGACATCTAAATGAAAACAATTCTAGAACTGCTTGAAATGGTACATAACAAATCAGCTTTATAACATTTAAACAGGTTAAACTTCTCAAACTGCATTAT
>NW_015517836.1:19576-20435 GCF_001515645.1 Sinocyclocheilus grahami | reverse complement strand
GTGGAGAATGCAAGTTTTTTACTTTAAACAACAGCTCTTTTTCACAGTTTTGGGCTGTAACATGACGTAAGACTGGCTTTGCACTGGTTTGACTCATTCAGTACTTCCCTTTTTGCTAATTTGGCTAGTAATCAATAATTGCCACATCAAAAACAAAGAATGAAAATAACGTTCATACAATAACATAATGAAAAGGTTCAGTTCAAGGCTTTTCCAACACCTTATTTCACAAGTCACCTCACTTGGAGAAACACACAGTCAGTAGATCAGACATCCTTCTGATCTCACATATGACACGAGGACAGATGTGCAAATACATGCGGAGGTACTTAAACAAAACCTTGATATGAATGTTTACTTTGTGACCAACTCAAATCTCAATTCCTGCAAATACAGGACACAAAAACAAATAACTGCTGATGCCAAACTACACTCTTAAGGCTGTAATGACGGAGTCTGTTAAACTGGTGCTGTGTGATTTAGTGTTGGTAATACCGATCCCTTTTTATCCGTGAACTTGATGTGACGTCATCTGTAGTGCTGAGATCTACCTCGGCTGGAAGTCTGGGTAAAATATTCCACGAATCACACCTTCAATAACCATATTTGAAAATGCATCTGCAAACAATAGAGAAACATTCATTAAATGTATTTGTAAAACAATACATAGGCATATGCAGTGTTTATTACAGGATTTTGTTCTTGCAGCATATCATTTAGTAAAATACCATTTTATTACAACGAGACTGAAACTTTAACTACACACAGAGACAAATGAGCAGTAATTAGACTGATTGAAGTTCTCAGTTCAATTCAGTATATGTGACCCTGGAGCACAAAAGCAGTCTTAAGTCGCTGG
>NW_015517836.1:17888-18901 GCF_001515645.1 Sinocyclocheilus grahami | reverse complement strand
GTCAGTTTACTGCAGGGTTTGGAGAGGAAAGGTCAGAGAGAGAACTCAATGACTCACAAACTAGTTGGGTTTGTGACGACAGTGATAAAACACAAAGCTGACTGTGAAATTTATCACGCGGGTGGTGTCATTTCCCAGTTAGCGCAATAACTTCTCAAAAGCACTTTTATAAGCGCACTTGACATCAAAATGGCTCTGAAATGGTTTGGTTTTTACAGAAAAACCTGTTGATGTGCTGTGCTTTTTTTCTTTTTACTGTAATAAGTAGCCAACATACCTTGATTCCTCTGATTCAGTTTCAAATGATCTAAACAGAAAAAAACAATCACGTCAACACACAAGTACGCTGTACAATGATCTTTTTTGAACTACTATATTGAAATGTCTTTGTTAGTACAAAAGTCTGCTTTCTAAGGCCTTTACTTCAGACAAAATTACACACTATAAAGCCTTACCCGCAACTCTCAGTTTTCGGCAGTGACGGGAAATGGCGGATATTGAGGAAATCCAAGAATATCTTTGGAAGAACCTCATTTTCCATCATTATAGTCTACACACACACACACAAAGACAATCAAATGGTTATTCCAGAAAACAGGAAAGGGCTGTTTTATATCGTGTCGTTTCATTTGTTAAGCATCACTTCAATCAATACCTGGAGATAGAGCTCGAGTCCCTGTCTCCTCTGATCAAGAACCTTGGGCACCCAGTTCCTCACATGCTTCGAAGGGATTTCTGGAGGTTTAATGATCTTTTTAAGCTACAAAGAATACGTGATAGAAAAAAAACATGTTACAAACTGCCCAGAAGCTGTCTCTAGAGTTTACACACAAGGGCAGTCATGTTCTTCACGTGGAATTACGGCATTTACCAAAAACTGTAAATTGCGTAAATGTCCACTTCATCTGACGTCAAATATCCTCTTTCCGCAATGTACACTATCATATATGACGTACTCATATATGACGTATTTACTTGTTCTATTTTTATTTTTTATTATCTGTGTTTTTGTT
>NW_015517836.1:0-259 GCF_001515645.1 Sinocyclocheilus grahami | reverse complement strand
AGCTTTATAACATTTAAACAGGTTAAACTTCTCAAACTGCATTATATGCTCGACTACTTCCAACAGTAGTGGAAAAACTGTTACAACTAGTGTTCATGCACTCTTACTACTCAGTGGAGTTTCTAAAAATATTAGACTAACATTAGTCCAGACTAAACTGCATTTTCAAAGACGAGAATCCACTGAAAATGGTTTACTTAGCTGCAGGTTAGCAGTGGAGAATGCAAGTTTTTTACTTTAAACAACAGCTCTTTTTCAC
>NW_015517835.1:2456-3321 GCF_001515645.1 Sinocyclocheilus grahami | reverse complement strand
AAAAAATGGTACTCTAGGCTGCATAAGTAACCATGTGGTCGTGCCTCACACTGAACTCGTTGCGAGACAGGAAAGCTCAAATAAAGCGCCCGCCGTTTTGTTTAGTTGATCCAGCTGACACGCCATTGGCTCAGAGCTCCATCCAATCGGAGCCACTGTTTATCCTGGGGAGCGCTGCACGAGCTTATTGACATGTAGGTATTAGACCAATGGGCGCGACTGCTCCCCCAGTCACCTCCCCCTCTTCTTCCTGAGTGGCACTAGCAGATTCAGGAAAGAGCCTCTGACTGCTGGTACGGGGCTCGATTCAGCAGAAGCTCTTACTACTACGGTGCATCTCCGAACTTGCGCTGCACACGCACTGCAATCTGCAGACTCTAGGATGTAACCATTTCCATATGTTTTTATTCTGCTTCTGCTCTTTTACGTATTTTTGTCATGTTTTTTTAACCCATTTATTGTTTTGCAAGGAATAACTTACCAGTAAGTAATTCGTTTATATTGTATACATGTATGTGCGTGCAATAATAAACATTTGCCTTCAAGAGCTGCTCTTACTTTTTTAAGAACATCTGGCGTTATACAAAATTATTGCAAGGGGGGGGGGGTGAAAGAAAAATATCCATTCATTTTCATCCGACTCTATTGCTTTCCTTGAACAATAATAATAATAACAACAATAGTTATGACATCAACAACAAAAACAACAACAATAATAATACTCATAATCATTCATATAATAATAGGAGATCTGTAATTCTGAACTGCGATTTACCGCATTATTCTGAATAGAGAAGGAATTGTATTTAAGAGCGAAGACCTTAGTGTCTTATTGACTGAATGGATAAAATACAAGTGTGAATAA
>NW_015517835.1:1194-2446 GCF_001515645.1 Sinocyclocheilus grahami | reverse complement strand
TTATAGGCTTTTATTATATATATACATATTTTACACTGATATACCATGATTCATAAAATTGTCTGGCTTTTATCAGAGCTTAAAATGACATTTCCTAACACTCAAATCCTTCTTTAGGAAACCTGCTCTTTCATGCGTTCCTCCTCACCTCCCATCCGTCCGCCGAGCCAAATCTAATAGATCTCAGATCCCAATAAATGTTAAAATTTCGGCTTTGGTTACTAGTGGGAGGTTACTGCGTTCAAATAGGCCTACCCCATGGTTTAAAATTTGTGCCCAATTTCTTTTAATGATGCCACAGACCTGATAGGCTACATGCTTGCTGAAATGTCCTTTGTCATACTACATTTAATTCTGTACTTCAGAGAGCTTATTCTTTAGGAATTTCATCTAATGGTCATTATTTGAGGATATATACTTGCACGTCAATTCATTCACTATTCTATAACATCTCTCTCTTTTCAGTTTTTGTGTTTGTAATGAGAGCGGTTAAGGGCTTCAGCAATTTCGCCCTGCAACCATCCTTACACTCCAAACTGGGAACTTCCAACGTTTTAAGGCCTCGATCAGCAAATACGTTGAAAAGTCCAACAGACATTCAGCGTTCTGAACGTCAAATATCTGGAGATACGACCGTTCTAGTTTGTAATTTAGAATAAATGGAAAGCACAGCTGGAGATTCAAACTTGATCCAAATGTCTTTGTTTCCTTATCTGTGATTAAATGTGATAAGGACAACACTTACGATCATTCGCACGAGCGTTTGTAATTCCATTTTGCAGACTTTCTTTATTACCTTACAAATTTCAATAGGCTGGTAAAAGTACCTTTTTGCAAGCATGTTATGAGGATGTTTTGAAACGAATCTCGTGCATTAGTAACAACGCCTGACAATTCTCTTAATGCACCATTTTACCATGACAATATTTCTTGTATAACCGTGATTTAGGAAAATTAAGGACTGGAGGCCAAAGGTGAAATATAGACGCCATCATCCGTGTGCTGTTGCCCCCATACTGTGTTATGGAAAACCTAGTTCAGATTAACAAAGCAGTTTAATTAACTGAAATGACAATTAAATAAATTTATAAATAAATTACATTTATAGTTGGATGCATTAAATAAATTAGTGTTTGTAATGAAAGCAGTCATACCAAACGTCAGCGATTATAGATTTCCTTAATGTTTTTCATCTCGTCTAGTGAAAGACAGAAGAATTGATTTTGCTTTGTCAGTCCCCCCCCCCCCCCCC
>NW_015517835.1:0-529 GCF_001515645.1 Sinocyclocheilus grahami | reverse complement strand
TGTCGATAAACCAGTGCCTTTAAAACATACTTTTAGCATATTAAAATTGCTTAACTCCACAGCAGCGCATTGACGTGTAATTACATATACTTAATTTTATTAGGAAATTAAGGTATTTTTTGGAAATAAGCAATTGCTACGGATGCGATTTATTGAACAGTTTACTTGCATAAACTCTGACATGAGCTGCGAAAGGCTGGTTGTTTCTAGTTTAAAGCAGTGCAAACAGTATAAGAAAATAAAATACCACAACTGAGAGTATTATTGTAGGACACTGTAATTTATATTTGTTCTATATATTTATTTCTGATGATTAAATGAATATACTGTTACTTTATAGCTGGATTGCCTTCTTTGTTTCGCGCTCCTTCAGACATCCAGTTTTCTTTGACAAAATAAGTTGTTTGTTAGTATCTATTCTAGTAAAGCCCCATGATTTTCTGTTAATTATTAGGGTGCATACTTGAGCGGTTTGCTGCCACAGCTGCTTTAAGTTAATAACACAAGCTTTGGTGTGTGTGTGTGTGTG
>NW_015517834.1:2581-3312 GCF_001515645.1 Sinocyclocheilus grahami | reverse complement strand
GGAAAGCACTTAGTTTGTGAAAAGTCACAGGCACGCAGTTGTACACACATTCTTAGGCTTAGAGGACGGGGGCTTAAGGGGGAGCACTGGACCAAAGCAGCTGCCAACTGTCAATCACGTACAGGGATCATAACGATTTTGGTCAGCGTTGTTTGGTGAGCGAGTGTGGTGTTATTCTGTGTGATCCATGTGAAAAATATAATGGAATTTATGCGACATTGTCATATTAGTTCAGCTGGGGGTCACGCTTCCCTCGATGCAGTGATGCAGTACTGGGGACATGGTCATTGTAGTTGATTAGAGTCACAGTCATGGCGCGTGTGTGTGTTTCTGTGTGTGCGTGTCCATGCAGTATCCGCTAGCTAATGCAGCCCCGGTGTATCGCTGTTCAACCTGTCAGATACCTGTGTTAGATTAAATTTACTCTGTACTGAATAATGTGAAAGTAAAATTATGCCATATACTCGAACCAGGTGTTTTCTTTTTTTGTGTTTGTGTGTGGTAGGGATGGGCACAGAGATCAGGTGAGCTGACAGCTAGATCTCACATATGCCCCAAGCACAAAATAGGTCATTGGCTCTCAGCACAACAAGGTATAGGCCTATAACGCCATCTCTTAAGATGTAAAGTGGGCCATAACATGGGTTTAAAAATGTAACATAACGGTAATAAGAAAAATAGAAAAAAACTATTTCATTCTGATTAGAAATTAGTCAGCCATAGTTTTTTTT
>NW_015517834.1:0-1251 GCF_001515645.1 Sinocyclocheilus grahami | reverse complement strand
TTTTTTTGGATTTCCTACGCACTCTGCTGACCCATAACTGACTAAACTGGTGAGTACCAGTTTTTAGTTTGTTGTGAAGAAGCCTAACTTGTATATTACAATCGATAAATGCAATTCGTGAAAACTTTAGGCATACAATTTTTAGGACGCTGTATGTGTGTGTTTATTGCGTCATAGACTCGGGCAGTAATTTTTCAGTGTATGTTTTCTCCATAGGTTTTCGGATTATATAAATACTTAGAAGAACTATTTCTTAAAAAAAAAAAAAAAAAATCAAGAGATGGTCCACTACAGGGACAGTCAGTCCGAGAGGCCACCTTTGTCTCGTATTCTGCCGCATCTCTACCTTGGTGCAGAGACTGACGTAACGCAGGTATATTTACAATTCTCTGATGATTCCTCATGCTAAAGAGTACATAATCCTCCCTAAACCATAATAAAATTACATTTGCTATGTAAGTTAGTTTATTTGCATATATATTTGCTACAATAGTTTGTTCTAGTCGGTGTTTTGCTGAACACAGAAGTTGTTTTCTCACCTCGCACAGGATGGTTTGTCCGACCGAGGCATCTCATACGTATTAAGTGTGAGCCGATGCTGCCCACAACCTTCATTTCTGCCCCAGTCCCAGTACCTCCGTATCCCAATAGACGACTCCCTGCGGGATGACCTGCTTCCTTGGATCCCTCAGGCGTTGCACTTCATTGGTGAGGGCCCCGGAATCCCACTGCTTGCATCAGCCTGCATTTGCATCCCAGCTGCATTACATCATTAATATATCTAGCATCGATGCACAGAGCTGTGACTATGGAAATAGATTTGTTTTGTCTGTGCAAAAAACATAATATGATGCTAATTTAAAACAGATCATTATTTTATGCATCTGGTAGAAAATTTGGGTTATAGGTGTAATTGCATGTATAATATTTTTAATAAACTGTTTCAGATGGGGCCATGTCATGTGGCTGCTCAGTCCTGGTCCACTGTGCTGCAGGAATCTCTCGGTCTCCAGCACTTGCTGTGGCTTACGTCATGTATAGCCTGAAAATGGATCTGGATCATGCATACAGGTAATGTGCATATGTTGTTTTGTTTTACTTCTACTGCCATTTTCTGTGTAAAAAAAAAATCATTTTGCATCAAAAAAAAGTGTGAGATATGAAATTGGTGATAAAAGTGAGAATGATTTGTTTCATTGTTTTTCGTTTTTTTGTATCATTGGGCCATTCATGTTTTGTTTTGTTTTGTTT
>NW_015517833.1:2990-3312 GCF_001515645.1 Sinocyclocheilus grahami | reverse complement strand
TTAACTACTGCTTCAGAAGTGATGCTTTGCTTGCCGTTGCATCATTTAGTCTTAAAGCCATGTTGTGTTTCAGAAAACAGCAAAGCTCTGTTGTATTGGTGCTTCAAGTTGATATTTTAAAATCAAGACACAGTTAGACAGGTTGAAGGTGAGCAATGATAATATCTCTTGCATGAAGTATGTATTTATGATAAAATATAAGTGTTTGTGACATCAAATGTTAGATTTGATAAAGTTGTATCAGCTTTTGTTGTGTCTGGTGTCAGATAGATTCTTTTTTGTGTAACTCTCTTATCTGGCTTTGCTAGAGGTAACATGATTG
>NW_015517833.1:0-1815 GCF_001515645.1 Sinocyclocheilus grahami | reverse complement strand
ACACATGTACATCAGTGAGGGGCAGACTATCACTCATACAGTTCGACTTAAGTCCAGCATTATGTTGCAGCTCCTAATAAAGTTGCCAGCCAGTTGGCCAGTATGTCCTCGCCAAAGCCAATTTTACTCTAATTTGGCACATGCAGAGTGTTAATTTTGGACCCTGATAATGCAGAAATAGATGGTCCACGAGCTGTTTCTGGAAGTACAACAATGGTGTGAAGCTTTATATATTCATACTTATAAATATTTCAACTTCTTTTTTTTTGTGTTTTTTTTTTGTATCTGCTGATTTAAGAGATCGTTCACCGAAAAGCTAAAAATCATTTACTCATTCGTTTGTCATTCCAAATATGTATTTCTTACTTTCTTCCTTGAAATGCAAAAGGAGACAGTTTGATGAATGTTTGCGCTGTTCTATTCCATATAATTAAAGTAGATGGTGACCAAACTCCAAAAAAGCACCAGAAAAGAATCATAAAAATCATCCAAATGACTTGTGCGCTCAAAGTCTTCTCAAGCCATGCAATAACTTGTGTGAGGAACTGATTGAATTTTTTTGACAGCTGTGGTCACCATTCACTTTCATTGCAAAGAGCTGATTGGACAATCTGCTCTAAATATCATCTTTATGTTCCACAGAAGAATGAAAGTTTTGAAAGATGTGAGGGTGAGTAAATGATTGAACATTTTTGAGGGAACTATTCCTTTAATTGTTGCCTCATGGTCTTGTGGTATAAGCTGAACTAAATTGAAGCTGAAGTCTAAGACAATGATAGCCTTCTTCTCACCTTCCCACATATCAAGCCAAATATTATTACAGTGGGTCTCAGCAAGCATTCGGTTGTACGGAGCCGTTAGTGGGGCGGAATACTCCATCCCCGCTAGGGAAAGGTCAAGGAGCTTGTTACGGAGTGGAGTGCCTGCCGTTATCCCCCATCAGGCAGGAATAATGGAAAGCTCCAGAACGCCGATGCAAGAAATTAAGGCCACCATCGAAAAAGTCATGAGACTCGCTCCATTCACCCTGTCACTACTTAAATGGACTCCTAGGTCTTTTTAATGGGGGAAGACCTGAGCCAGACCCCACTGGAGTTGAGTTATGTGAATATGAGGTACTCCCAAGCTTCCAGGGTGGATTTTGGTCCTGACGGCTTTAGATGTTTTGGAATGAAGCTGGAATGACTGAGCATGCTGTGTTTCCGTGGTGACCTTCGTCAAATCAAATCTGGATGAGTCTGCTCACTTGTGTTTTATGTGAATCTTCGGTGTGTTAGTTGCTGTACTTTTTTCTTTCAGGAAGTAAAAATGTATGATAGCATACAGTGATGTTATCAGATAGTACAGCATGTGAGTGAAAGCAATTTCCACCCAGAGCGTTCTAAAATTCCTCACTTGCTTACATTCTTTGGTTGGAAATGCCATAGTAATTTATTAAAAATGAGTATTTCTGGTTCCATTACATTTCTTTGGATTCAAAGCTGATTCTGTAATTCTCCACTCGCATCCTCTGTTCGGAAATGTCGTAGTACTTTGTTAAAAATGAATATTACATTTCCTTGGATTCTGATTGTTTAGTTGTGTTCCAGCTGTGCTAAACTGCATTGCATAATAACAGCTATGACGCAAAATATGCTATGACCAGCTGCTTTGTAATAATATCTGTACCATATTTCTATATTCTATATATTATGGATTTTTTTTTGGTTAAAGGCAGCTATATATTTTTATGGGGAAACATCCATTTATAACTGTGACAAACAGTAATATTTAGAGTACTCTTACATACATCTAAATAGAAACATTAAACAATGG
>NW_015517832.1:2618-3312 GCF_001515645.1 Sinocyclocheilus grahami | reverse complement strand
TATACAGTTTATAACAATAGCTTTACAGAGTGCTGCAGGGATGAGGTATTTTTATAAACCAAAACCCGGAAACAAGAATCTAGCACCTCCGAAGTCAATGGGTTTTTGAAGGGGTTTTTGTTTAAATGACTAAAATAAGGTCTGTGGTTAAACACAAGCTCAAGATATATTCACAGTTTATTCTACCACATAAAATACATCAGTAAAACCCCCTTGTTGTTTTGAAAAAGGCAATTTCTAAGTGACTAAATAAGTGGTTAAGTTTCTAAGTGGCTAAATCGAACTACAGATCTTCATCACACGTTGCTTTCACAGCCTTGTTGTGTTTATGATCACACTATTTAAACTTTTCTTACACAAACTTGTGGAGAAAACGTTTTTAAATAAAGACTGAAAGACTTGACAAGTTTAATGGTGGTAACGTTGAAGTCATGTGACAGTGCTATAGTTAGTTTATACTCTACATTTAGCTTTTTAGTTCTGCTGATTGTATTTAGGCTTCAAAATTAATAAAAGTTGTTCATTTGTGAAGATTATCCTGATGAATTCGACCATTCCAGACACATCGACGTGTCCGCCATCTTGGAATGTTCAGTGTGTCGTCACTCACAATGAAAATCCATGAGTTAGCCTCTGGTTGTAAAAAACACTGAGATTTAAAGGGGTCATATGATGCGATTTCAATTTTTCCTTT
>NW_015517832.1:0-1311 GCF_001515645.1 Sinocyclocheilus grahami | reverse complement strand
GTAATGTAATCCTTTACATTTCCGCATTTTAGGGTTACTTTTGGACTACTTTCTGATTACTTTTGACCTAACTCGTTTATCACTTTATTTAAATAGAATGATTTTGTACTATATTGATATAAAAATACAAAGAGAATGAAAATATATGCCATTTGTTGTTAGTAACAACATGAAGTGCATTAATTCTCCAGAGCAATAAAAATGTCCCAAACCTCCCCAGTAGAGGGCACTCACAACTCATAAACGATAATGTCAGGAGTCCAGAGATCTTTGACAGGAAGAGATATCTTCGTAATGCCATCACAGGCTTCTGGATCCCAAATGAGGAACTCATGGAACCAGTACTATAACGAAACACGATTGAAGAACAGGATAGCAACATATTCAGGTGATTATTCAAACATCTTTTAGTGTTCATGCACCAAACCTACCAGCCTGAGCCAGAGGAATGTGGTAAGAATTTGTGCTTTTTCATTCTGCAAAAAAGAACAAGCATCAAATGTTTAGACACAAGTACAGTTTACACAACCAGAGACATACAGCTGGTCCTGCACTGACTCACCACTCCCAAGATAGCGTAGAGAGTGAAGGTGATGTTGGTTATGGTGGGGCTGCTGAGGTTGACAGAAGGTCTGAAGGACTTCTTGTCAATGACGTCCTGTAGAGAGTCATACGTGGGTCCACTTTGTCCTTCTTCACAGCGAAGCATATTTGCCTGACACGACACTTAACATGACCATAAACCAGGGAAACTAGCTTAGCAGCTTCTTTGATGCCCATTTATTAGCATGTATTAGCATTATGTATTTGCAGTCCGCAAACAAATGCTGCGTTACACCGTATTTTTGTATATAGTCACCCCAAAAAGTATTAAAACACAATTTAAAAATGTACAGATATTTCACAAAAAAAGTTACTCGTCTATGGTGTCTTTGATAAAATTATACAAATATTTAGGCTAAGTGTTCAATACAAACACAAAAAGTATTCCAACATTTTTAAATGTATTTTATTGCAATTGTTTGATCATCCCTAATGGATATTTCTAGCATATTTAACTGAATTAAAAGTATTCTCTTTCTAGTGCACATTGTCAAATCTTATAAATGTACATAAAGCATAACTGAATGTATGCCATATGTATTACAGAAACAATACACATAACTCTAAAGCCGATCCTGCAACATGGGGTGAGATCAGTATAAACATTTTAGAAATTTTGCAGCAAAATTTGAAATCACGTTACAATTGCAGAAGCTGTAATTACTTGACAAAAGCCTAACAAAGTAAAATACATCACATTATAATTTT
>NW_015517831.1:2302-3313 GCF_001515645.1 Sinocyclocheilus grahami | reverse complement strand
AAAAAACAAAAAAGAAAAGATAATTGCAACTTTATCTCGCAGTTCTAAACTTGCAATTGTGAGTTCTAAAGTCCAGACAAAAAGTCAGCTCACAGTTCTTGACAATTTCTAATAATTGTGAGTAATACTGACTTTTTATCTAACAATTGCGAACTTCCATAGACTGGTATATTGTGAAGTTGAGAAGATTATTATTTTTTTTCTCTTCAGAACAGACAATGCTGTCAAGAACCACTGGAACTCTACCATCAAGCGTAAAGTAGAAACGGGTTACTACAGCGGCGTGGACATGACCCTTCAGGTGCTCCAGCAGCCGGAGAGTGACGAGGCCAGTCAGCGGCAGGTACTTGAGCCGGGTTTTGACTGCACTGTGATGCTTGGGAAGGTTTGACTCAACTCTGTTGATCTGTGTTTTATAGGTGGAGGTTTGCTATGATGGGACCAGTGAGGGATTACCAGTCGAAGACTTGAAGAGGGTATAATGACATCTTCATTGATTTTAATTGCAAGGTCTATTACACAAAGTCAACGTGAGGCCTGTCTTTGACATCCTAATCGGAACCGTTTTTCATTTAAAAAAAATATTGCTTGTGACTTATATAGTTCATACAGCTCATATAGTATGATATAGGGAGACTATGGAGCTTATACCTGAGGAATAAATAACAGTTGAGCAAAAATATTGAGTTTGGTGAAGTTGCTGATACTTATATGGCCAAAAAGTAAGACGAAATGGCTTGTAATGTAATTGTGGGAGATCTTTATAACAGTATAGCAGATACTTGCATAAACAACATCTAAATATCAGTCGTCACTCTGTATCTCTCAATAAGTAAGATGATATTTCAATGCTTAGTTTTATGATTAAAGCTTTGTAGTTTCAAAACATAAAATGCAATGCAATACAGTGATTGAGAGACGAACAAACAAACGCTCGATGATCATATTTGGTACTCACATTTTAGCAAAAAATGATGTCTGGATAATCAAGTAAAGCAAAGCTGCTTCAGT
>NW_015517831.1:0-990 GCF_001515645.1 Sinocyclocheilus grahami | reverse complement strand
GCCAAACAGGAGAACTTATCGGCTCATGCCGATATTTAAAAAAAATGGCAAATATCGGCCGATATATCGGTCGACCACTAATCCTGACTATCTCTCTCTCTAGCCTTCTTGCTAAATTCTAGATCTAATAACTAACAAAAATGGCTTGTTTTCTGATATGCACATATCAGAGCTTTCTATCTGTCATACATTTTATTGAATTTAATTGTAATATTTGTACTGCTTTGAGAAAATTGTTTTTGTGTGTGGATACCATTGTAAAGGTTTTTAATCAATTTAATCCAAATTCAGTTTTTAGGAAAACTGGGTCTTTTTTTTTATTTAAATAACTTTTAATCAAATTTAATATACTTTTCACCACAGAATTAGCCAAAATAAAAAAAAAATTTAAATTGACACCGCGTTAAAAAACAATCCATCCTAGCTGTGGATTATCTCCTACCTAACGACCTTGTCATTTATGCTCGTGTCGGTGTTAATCGATGCGATCTTTTCTTCAAACACACTATTCCCAACAGATCTTGCTTTTTTGACACTAAACACAATGCCCTCAAAATAACTCCTAATAAATAACTTATTCACAAATGTGCATTTTAAGTATTTGAATTCTGACTAATTATGCTTGTACTGTGTAAACCAGGGCTGTCCAAACTCGGTCCTGGAGGCCCGGTGTCCTGCAGAGTTTAGCTCCAACCCTAATTAAACACACCTGAACCAGCTAATCAAGCTCTTACTAGACATAGAAACTTCCAGTCAGGTGTGTTGAGGCAAGTTGGAGCTAAACTCTGCAGGACACCGGCCCTCCAGGACCGATTTTGGAGTGGACAGCCCGGGTGTAAACTAAATTTGCAATTTTGACTGCAGTATATAAATTTTTAGGAGTCATGCCCGTTGATTTCTTTGCGCCCAATCAGACATCATAGAATTTTTTTCTGAATTGACTGAAGATTTCAGGTCATCTCTTGACTAAATCCTTCTTGTTGAGCCCTG
>NW_015517830.1:1938-3313 GCF_001515645.1 Sinocyclocheilus grahami | reverse complement strand
TCCTGTATTAATAGAAAGTTCAAAAGAACAGTATTTATTTAAAATGTTTTTTGTAACAGTCTCTACTGTCACTTTTGATCAATTTAATGCATCCTAACTTAAAAGTTATTAATTTCCATATAAATTGTACTGATCCCAAAATTTTGAACAGTGGTGTACTTTAGAAGTGTTTAGAATTTGATTGTTATTAAAATAAGCACCGTAAAACCACATCAGTGGTTTAGCTGCTGTCTTATTTGTTATTTTCTTTTTTTATTGGGTTGTTGTTGTTAGCCAGAAACCTCTTTTTGTGTGGATCCACTAAAGGTGTTAAATCCTAGTTTCAGATGTCCAGAAGAAGATTTTAAAATGTATACATTTAAATCAATGCATCCTCTTTATTTTGTATTATTCTGTCCCCAGGCAAAGTTCCTCCCACACAGTGGTGACTCCACTTTGGCCATGTGTGCCCGAGATGGACAGATCAGAGTGGCTGAGCTTTCTGCCACACAACGTTGCAAGAACACCAAAAGAGTGGCTCAGCACAAAGGTGCAGCTCATAAGGTATGATCAGCCATAAAATTTTTTGTTTAATTGTATATTTAACAGAAATAATTTATGACAGACCCATTATTGAAAAATAATGATAACTCCATGGTGTTTCAAGTTGTGGCCATTGTATATTAATTTTCAAAAATTAATTGTTCTCAACTTGCTTGTTCCATGGTTACCTCAAACCAAACAGGTTTGAAATCTGTGACTAGTTGGAGCTTTACATGCATTCATTAATCAACAGCTTGGAAAATCTGAATCAAGCATTCAATCATGTCGTGGTGGAAAAAAACAAAGAACATTTTTTAAAATATAATATCACAACTGATATGTTTTATTTGTTTATTGCAAGATATAAAAAGAGTCACATGGGAATGCTTGTGATTAAATACTTTTTTCCCTCTCTCAGCTTGCACTGGAGCCAGACTCTCCCTGCTCTTTCCTCTCCGCTGGTGAAGATGCAGTAGTGTTCGGCATTGACCTGCGTTTAGACAGACCTGCCAAGTGAGTGCACAGTCATGTCACAAACAGCCCTAAGATTGCCGAAGGAAAAGTGACACAAGTGAGCAGGGGCAGGATTAGATATCCTACAAAGAATTGTGTCAGCAGCTAGATGAGTCAGTGGAAGCTTTTGTCACAGGTTATTATATGGCTTACTTAACAGTGGTACTTTTAACACCTCCAATACATAAGCTGTTGTTTTTATTTAATGTGGAAAATGCTGCTAATTGTTGCTTGTTTTATGGAAATGGCTTAATTATTATGCTTCATCAGAGAAGTGATGCTATAAAACTGTAGCATTTAATAACAAGATGATAAACCCAGCAGTTCAAAGTTTGGGGTC
>NW_015517830.1:0-1184 GCF_001515645.1 Sinocyclocheilus grahami | reverse complement strand
TTTTTTTTTTTAATCTCTCAGTAAACTGGTGGTGGTGAAGGAAGGTGAAAAGAAGGTGGGGCTTTACACCATTTTCGTGAATCCAGCCAACACTCATCACTTTGCTGTAGGTGGAAGAGACCAGTATGTCAGGTGAGACAAACATCATTGCTGATATATCGCCTCATCTGCACAGAAGTCATGCTGCTGTCTTCATCACAAGCTGCTTCTGATACAGCTGTCAAACTTTATACTTGTTACAGCTGTTTCTCCAAAGGCACTGTGACTGGGCAACTATTGTCCTGCATCATTCACTGCTTCTCTCTCTTCCTCTCTTTATATGATAGGATCTATGACCAGAGAAAAATAAATGAACACGATAATAATGGTGTGCTGAAGAAGTTTTGTCCCTCTCACTTGGTGTCCAGCGAGTCCAAAACAAATATTACCTGTTTAGTGTACAGCCATGACGGCACAGGTAATATGTACACTTAAAACTATCAGAACGGGATTCTTGTATGGTTGCATGCTTTACATTACATGGTTTGTTGTAGCAACATTCAAAGTGTGTCATTGTTGAACTGTCTTTCAGAACTGCTGGCAAGTTACAATGATGAGGACATTTACCTTTTTGACTCCAGCCACAGTGATGGAGCAGATTACCGCAGGAGATACAAGGGTCACCGCAACAATGCTACAGGTACTTTCTATTTGATTTCATTGCAGTATAGTGCTTGCATCACAGTTTGCATGCATGTTATAACCAATACAATCCAGTTCTTAATCCTCTCCCCATTTTTTCTTATTCCATCTGCTATTGGAAAATCCTCCTTCAGTGAAGGGAGTTAACTTTTACGGTCCCTGTAGTGAGTTTGTTGTCAGTGGCAGTGACTGTGGACACATCTACCTGTGGGATAAAAACTCTGCTCGTGTGGTTCAGTTTATGGAGGGAGACCGGGGAGGAGTGGTAAGACACTGTCACTTCACTAAATTGAACTAGATCATTGAACTTCTGGTTTGAAAAAAATCTTTCTGTGTTAAGGTGAACTGTCTGGAGCCACATCCTCATCTTCCAGGTTTAGCCACCAGTGGTTTGGACCATGATGTGAAGCTATGGGCACCCACTGCTGAGAATCCCACAACACTAAAGGGACTTAAAGAGGTATACTTTACACATATAGTACATATTTATATATATATATATA
>NW_015517829.1:2069-3313 GCF_001515645.1 Sinocyclocheilus grahami | reverse complement strand
TGTTATTCAATATTACATTTAAAGTTAATATATTTTAAATGTACTCAATTTCAACCTCATCATTACAAATGTGTGATTAACAATTATTTTAAATATATGACATTATTTGTGGGTCTAAGTAATAAGTAAAAAAACTATGTATGCATGTATTTATTTATGTATTTATTTATTCATTAACATTTTTGTTACTTGAAGTAAATGTTAAAAAATATATATTAAATATATCCTAAAAACTTTAACTTATTTTATTTCAGCTAGTTTCTAAGGCAACATTTCATATTTTCATTTAGTTTAACTTGATGTACTAAAATTACTACAACTAAAACTGAAATAAAAATGAATAAACATTTAAAAACAACACAATTAATAAAACCTTGACTAAAATTAATATAAAAGCAGAAAATATAAAAATGTATTAATTCAAAGTATTACCCAAAACGACAATAGTATCGTAATGATACTAACATAACACTCATTTAGTTTTTTATTTTAAAACACCAACAACATAATCAAGGTGTCCTTGTTTTAAAAATTCAAGTCTGGCGTTCAAACACAGACAGTTCTTTCCCTCACGTTTATAGCAGCTGCTGACACTTCTTTCAAAAGCTTCAGAATATTCTTAACATTACTCTGTTTTCCAGACCCAGCGCAATGGAAACCTTGCCTGTAGAAATCCCACAGCACCTGTTTCAGACAGGAAATGTAAGACCTCCCAAAAATACATTTCAACTTTTGCTAACAGTGTCAGAAGGACTCAAACAGAACCAGTCGAAAGGTGTATTTTAAGCCCAGCACAGAGCAGACAGAGAGAGTGAGAGCTTGCACTTTTTTCAGAGGTAGTCTGGGCCGCACCGCTGAAACGTGTCGGCCAACTACTCAACTTCCTCTCTGTGTTTAATGTGAATCAGACACTGGCACCTGCTGCTGCAGCCTGGACCTTTTCTCTATGGGTTTCACAAAGAAATAGATCATTAGAATTATTTGCTAAAGCGATAATCAAGATTTAGGTATTTGAATTGCACATCACATTTCCATCCATTTGGATTACACAGTTTTAACATAAATTAATAAACTCAGTGTGATGCATATTTGTCAGTCATACATATATTAAAAGGGTAAGAAAGATGCAAAATGTCTGTAATAGTAATGAACAAAATGTGTTCTAAATACACAACCAGGTTATATGTATTTATCAATATATACATATATATTAGGGATGCACCGATATGAAAATTTTGGCCGAT
>NW_015517829.1:0-586 GCF_001515645.1 Sinocyclocheilus grahami | reverse complement strand
AACGGTAAAAAACTGTGAAAATGCTACAGTAAAAACCTGTTAAATAATTAACGGTAAAGTATTTTTTCTACCAGTTTCTAGATAAAATTTGAAATAAATAAATTAAAAATGCTAATTTCTTTGTTCAATGTTGCATCAAAAGTGTGGAAATATAAAGTGGTGGCTATAAAAAAATAAAATAAAACATAATGTGTGACTTTAAGTCAAAAATAATCTGCCATGATGTTTTAGTAAAGTTTAGTCAAATTATAAGCTTCACTGTACGTAATCTATATAGATGGTTGTTTAAAACTGGTTACACTTCCCAGATTCTTTCAAACTGTCTCATTTGTTTTGGGATTTGTGATCCCATGGAGACTCAGATGGACGGACGGCCTCCCGCTATGAGCGGCCTTTGTCCCACGCATGACAAAATAGTTTCTAGGCGAGATCCTGAGCCCCTGTGTTAGAAAACACTTGCGCGCTCTTCTTCGAGCAGGGAAACCATGTTAAAGGGTAAGGTTTAGTAAACACGCCAGAAAAAATAGAGCAAGTGTTTTCTTTGGCTGCCTGGTCAGGACGACACAGCAGTATTTCGATGACACAG
>NW_015517828.1:2457-3314 GCF_001515645.1 Sinocyclocheilus grahami | reverse complement strand
TTCCACTGCAGCTTTGGAAGTCATGAATAGAGCTTGGGCTGGCTAAACATGAGTGACCTTGCGCTTATATTGAAATACCGGGTGATACGAGGAATTTAGTTAAATTAATTGTCCTCTGTGAGGTCACAGTGAGTTTGAAAGTACTAATCTAAGCAAATGTTCTGGATTTGATCTTTTGCTGTATCCTCACCAGCTTTTACAAATGCTGCAGTGTTTTCTGAATATAAATGTGATTTTGGATAACTCCAGTGACCCGACTGCATGGGATCTCGCCACTTTAACATGTCAAACCATCGGGGGATAGAGTAGACACATGGAAAAAAACATAAATTGACATGCTTTGCTATCGATGTTTTCCCCAAATGTCAGTTTGTGGTGTAGAGGTCAGCGTGCATCCTCTTAAAATGCAAAGCTTGCTGTTAAATAAAGATGAATGGCGTAAGGTGGCACGTAGCCTTGTGGATTGATCCAACTTTCCGACCCCATGTGTGTAGGCTAGCCCAGAGGGTTCGAACCCCCCAACACCTTCCTCTAATCCTGCCTGGCACTGCCTGATAAGTGCATAATATTTCCTATGGTCCAATGTGAATGCTTGCATATTCTTTGCTTTTCTCTTTCTGTTCAGCTGTTGTTTTGGAAGGTAAAACCGGAGGGGTGGATTGTCCTAATGCCAGAGTGAGCCAAATGGAACAAAAGTGAATACATTTCCAATAAGAAGGAAAGTAAATACTAATTTGTATAAGAGTTCCATTGCATATGGGCTTACTGTGACTTTTTTTTTTAACTTCTGAGTAGTAAGGCAACACAAAAGCCATTTGTTAATCTTGTCAGGGTGATATTTTGAGAAATCAGGTTTG
>NW_015517828.1:0-1136 GCF_001515645.1 Sinocyclocheilus grahami | reverse complement strand
GTCTTAGCTGTCTTTTCCTTTGCAGTTTGCTTGACTTTTTAATTCCGATTTCTCTCACTCATCGAGCGCCTGGACGGGCAATAATGAGACTTGTCTTAATTAATAAGAACCCACCCACCTAGCTCATCTCAGAGCAATGGGAAAGACGGCCCCCTCTATTAGGCAGGACGTACACGGTGCCCCTGACCAAATTACAGTCATTTCATTTGCTCTCCTCCTCATCACTTATGTAAAGATTCTCGCCCCGGGTGGAGGTGTTGGGACGGTGTGGGGGCGTCAGAATAACTGCCTAGGGATAAAACAAGAAAACAACACTGACAAGCAAATAAAACCAGACAAAGGGCTTTGACAAAAGCTTATGTATGTATGTTTGGTAAAGGAGGTGGTTCTATTTTGGATGGCGTGTGTGTATGTGTTTATTTTGCTTGTGGGAGAGATTTATAATGCAGTTTAGCCGGACGCTACACGCACAAAGGTGCGTTCTCTAATTTTTGCTTTCACGCCCACGTGTGCACAAACACACACCCAACGGTAGGGGAAGCCAGTGGGAGCGGCAACTCCGTTTCACGGGGGGTGGATGGGTGGGTCTGCGGCCGGAGCGAGTGATTCTGAGGCAGCTGATGAATGGTGCCACTGATGGGTCATTTGTCCCGGTGATAGAGTTAGCCACTGCCCTTTGGGAGGAAGAATAAAATAAAGAAAGCTGGAGAGGAGCGTGACGGATCGGCCAACGGTAACAGAATAAGTGGCTGCCTCACACATGGCTACCAGATCCGACCTTCCTCTAATTGGACATTCTCGGGGAGCAAGAGGGCAGAGAGTGTGTCTCACATAACACGGAGACAGGCTGGACATGGTGACAGAGAAAAAGGCATTGGGTTTACACAGGGAGGGATGCACATCAAAGATTGCACATCAAAGAATACAAAAGGATTAGTCTTTCTGAACTGTGCTTTTGGCCTCAAAAAAGTGTAGTGAAGGAATGAAGCATTATATTATAGGGGATGTCAATTTGTAACGTGTTACAAAAAAAAATATATATATATAAATAAATAATATATATATATATATATATTATATGACCCTGGACCACAAAACCACTCATAAGTAAAGATCATGTTCCATGAAGATATTTT
>NW_015517827.1:20953-22287 GCF_001515645.1 Sinocyclocheilus grahami | reverse complement strand
GTAGCTGGTCTTTATTGCTTTGAAGAGCTCATCAGATATTTGAGATAGAGAGTTGGGCCCAGTTGTAGGTCCAGCAGCCTCTGGGATCTGTATCAAAGTCCTAAGTCATTGTTCGACACAGACCTGCCTGTCATATAAGGAGACCGTTCACCCAAAATTAAAAGTCTGTCATTATTTACTTGCCTTCATGTCATTCTAAACTCATTTGGCTTTTTTTTCTTCCATGCAACATAAATGGAGGAATATCTTGGACGTTTTGAAAAGATTTTAAGTGAATCACACAAATCTATCTTAGAAAACAGTGCATATTTTTATGATACCTTTATTCTGATTTTGGAGCTTGACAGCCCCAACTCCAATCAATCTTGTGTTAAACTACTGCAAAAAGTCAAACAGGTTTGGAATGACGTGAGGGTGAGTAAATGATGACAGACTTTTCATTTTAGGGTGGACTATCTCTTTAATAAGACTTCAAGTTTCCTCTTTGTGGTTCCCCAGCATCAATCACTTACTCACTCCTCCACGTATCCTTTCTCATTCCACCTTTTTTTCCTCTTCCCCTAGAGTGCAAAGACGTAAATAAGGTGGCATATTGCCCATTGGTGCTGAAGTTCAAGTTCTGCAGCCGTGCTTACTTCAGGCAGATGTGCTGCAAGACGTGCCAAGGACACTGACCCCGCAGAGAGAAGCAGAGACAACAAGGAAAGAGAGAGAAAACTGGCAGAGAGAAAAGTCAATGCTGGGCACAGAGAAGGAAGCCTCTCTCTCACTAATCAACAAACACACACACACAACTGCTTTTAGCCCTGTGGAACCCAAACCACTGCTCAGCACTGCGCTGACACCTGTTTTATTTTCACTTCTGTGAAGTGGGAATGTATAAAATGATCATTATTGTTGTTATTTTTATAATAATAATAATAATTGCTCTTGGTTATTATTATCAATGTCTTTCTGTTGTTATAATCCAAAGTGCTGGACACAACACTCACAGAAGTAGCACGGCAGAGGTTTACTTCAAGGTGCCCACCTAAGGGAGTTTGGGACATTGGTATATCCCTGGGTCTTGCATACACACTCCTAACATGGTTCTGTTGGCAATGCTGCATTCAGGGGCATTCAAACCATTAATGTTTGATCACACTGGCAGCAATCAGATAGATTGGAAGTCATTCGTTTTCAATAAGAGTTGGCAATTTCAGGCAACATGAGCATCAGAGACTGTTGGTGGCGTGACAAAGTACCGCAACCAACAACGAGCGTGCAGACACTGCCATTCACATGATCCAGCATCTGATAAATGTGTATACAGCAGCCCAAAAGGAACACTTCCA
>NW_015517827.1:18973-19745 GCF_001515645.1 Sinocyclocheilus grahami | reverse complement strand
ACTCTAAAGCAATACTAAACTGCAGTGGAAACGCAAACCGAGCCACGCCGTGTCATACCGTACCGTACTGAGCCATGCTGAGCTGAGTCGTACCACGCAGTGAAAAAGCACCAATTGTAAGACAGTGGCACTCCAGAAGCAGGATTAGACACCCCTGGTATAGACAGTTAGCCAGTATCGTTCAGCTTGAATAGTTTCTTTTTGTGGTTAGATGGAGGTCATATTAGATATGCATGTGGTTTAATTGAAATCAGTAACTTGGAACTTCTATGTACATTTATTCACTTGGCAGACACTTTTATCCAGAGCGACTTACATTATATTCATTGTTTCAACCCTTGACCTTGGCATGGCTCGAGCCAGGCTCTACCAGTTGAGGAACTTTTTAACTTGACAGCCCTAGTTGTTTTGACAATAACTTTCAAAAGTAAGATGCCAGGGCCAAAGACAAACAGGGTAGTGTGATTGGGTGCTTTGGTGCTGAATTTGTGCAGAAGAAATCTCAATTAGAGCTTCAGTTGAGTTAGCCACCTGTTTAACTGAGCTGAATCACATGACCACAGGCCAAAGAATCCCACCATTGTCTGACACTCGAACAAGGCCTGAAAATCAGATCAGTTCCAAAGGGACGTTTCTACTATTGTGTCTCTAGAATTATTGTGGACACCCGAGGGACATTAATTGCGATTCTGATGTGATTCTGCTTTATGGATCCGTATTCTGCTTTAAATTCTGGGGTTCTGACATCTATGCATCTGTTCCGGGGACCGGC
>NW_015517827.1:1995-2705 GCF_001515645.1 Sinocyclocheilus grahami | reverse complement strand
TCAATGTGTGCATCCATGTCCGTTTACAATAAAGATGTGCTTCATATGCTTTAAAAACTTGCAAGCTAACCTGTTAGCCTACTAGCTTTGAATAGTGTGGGCAGTTTTACCCTAAATGATTAGCTTACCATACTGTGATACATTTTTAAAGCAACCTATGGGGGTCCTATAGTGATAGAATCTTAAACAACAAAAATTTAAAGTGGAAATTTGTCATGTTGCATCTGATTAGGACAACATGTAACAAGGTCAGAATAGACAGGAAGTAAACATTAGCACAGGCCAGATTGTAAAACATTCAAGCATGACAGGACAGTGAGATTTATATGGGCCGCTAATTTTCATCCATGCCGTGAAGATGACAAATTCTTTCCATTGGTGCTCCCTTTCACTAGCACATGCACTGCACTGATTACCACCTAGATTCACACAGACATCTGAAATATGACTCGCATTCTAAGAACCCAAAAGGTTGTCCTCAGTGGAAATGCAAATATGCTTTTCATTAAAAATAATGAGGGATATGAAGTGAAATGAAAAATGAAATTAGTAAAACGTTCTTCGTTCTTCCATGCAGTCGATATAGAAACTCAAAGACTAGTTTCGAAATCCTAGTTTGTCTGTAGTTTCATTACTTTAAAATAAAAAGCTTGTTCAGTTTCAAAGTAGCTGGTCTTTATTGCTTTGAAGAGCTCATCAGATATTTGAGA
>NW_015517827.1:0-259 GCF_001515645.1 Sinocyclocheilus grahami | reverse complement strand
CTCGATTTTTACTGAGGGTGTGAGTCTACTTCATACGTACACTTCAATAGCTTCATATACCACAATGCAACATGATTGTGACGTCACTGCAGATAGTTTAATTTACCCCCACCCCAAACAACACTATGATATAATAATTATTTTTATTACAGCCCAAACATACCTGTATACATATAGAATGCTGCTTAAAACAAATTTGTAAAGGAAAAAAATGTAAATAATAAATCAACTCCATAGCAGATTCCAAGTGAGGAGTCCA
>NW_015517826.1:1763-3314 GCF_001515645.1 Sinocyclocheilus grahami | reverse complement strand
ATGACTTTTGCCTCAATAAACTCCTAATTACTGCTTATTAATAGTAAGATAGTTGTTAAGTTTAGATATGGGGTAGAGATTAGGGATGCAGAATATGTGCTTTATTAAGTACTAACAAACAGCCAATATGCTAGTAATACACAAGCAACTTGTTATTTGTGAAAACTAGTCCCTAAACTGAAGCATTACTATACATACACATGAACGTAAAAGAGGGGGACAAAATGATTCAGATAAATGTCTCAATACAGATCTGTGAATTAGGTATTGCACTGCAAATGCAGCCTAAAAGACTTGCTCAACATCTTGACACTTGTGGTGTTTATCAAGGATCTAATGACCGATATTCTGAAAAGGAGGTGGCTATTAAGAATAACAGCCAAAATAGGATTTATGTTAACACGTAAAAACTGCATGAAATATGTTTGGTGCTATATTATTGTTATACAATTCTAAAAACAACATTAAAATGTTCTAAAACAAACTTGATGTCACATAATTTGATAACATTATGACTGAAAAAAAGTGTCAATATAAGCACACAATTGAGGTCAGAAACTTGAAACACCGTTTAAATTATCCATTTTAAACTGGACTAAAAACTTGACAAGAGAGTGAAGACTTTGTCCTCTCATTTCAGATTATAATTAAATTTATTTATACATTTTGGTCTTTTATCATTTTGATGTTTCTACTACTGCATTCTGTCTAAGAACAGCCCTTACTCATGAATACATTACTGTAACACAGCCTCGAGGCAAGTGTAAGTGGTTGGTGTGACTGTGCAGCTACAGGCATGTGCTCCTACCATCTCATTGGTAATGGGCAGGCGTTTCCTGAGTAAGCTGGTAACCACCTCCACAATCGAGTCATGCAGTTTGGGAAACCGCAAGAGCTCCTTCGGACATAAACACACACATACACACAACAGGTCAGCTTTCAATTATTTACAGCATTTTTACACTTCCTGTGTGGAAGCATAACATCCACAGAACACATTTCTGCATCAAAACTGTTCTCCGCTTTCCCTCCAGCACCCATTCTGACATTAAATTTATGTATATAATAAAGGAAACTGAAAAAAGGTTTAATGTAAAACAAATGTACACAGGGAAGACAGCAGGACAGAGAAGATAAGAGCAGAATGAGAAGCAGAATCCTAATGCAGGGTGTTCTGAGTCTGTGTGTGTGTGTCTGTGTGCGTGTCAATCTGTTGTGCCTGTAAAAAGCTTTCATTCTCCTCTTCACATTTCATTTTGTAGAAATGGGAAACAGAATTTGTCTTGCTTGTTTGAAATAACAGATTTTGATGGACTATGCAGAAAATGTTCTAGCATTCATATCGCAATGCTTCCTAGTTCATCCAAAACATTTATGAAAACTGAGTCACAAAATGGCACAACCACATTAAAGGAATAGTTCACCCGGGAAAATAAATTAGCTGAAAATGCACTCACCATCAGACCATCCGAGATGTAGGTGAGTTTGCTTGAGTTGTTTCAGGTTTGGAGAAATTAAGCATTATATCTCTTGCTCACCCATGGATCCTCT
>NW_015517826.1:0-331 GCF_001515645.1 Sinocyclocheilus grahami | reverse complement strand
GATTTGCTGCTCAGTTATCATCAGTTATTATTGGTATTCAATTATTGATAATGTTTCTTATCAATGTTTTTCAGGATTTGTCGATAAATTTAAAGTACAAATGAAGAGCGTTTATTTTAAATATAATCCTTTGCAACATTCTAAATGTATTTACTATAACTTTTGATCAATTTAATGCATTAACTTTTTTGGTAGTGTATTAACTAACCAAACAATTAACAATTTGTTCAAATACAAAACAGCTCTTTAAAATTGCTATAATATTTTACAACATTACAGTTTTTACTGTATTTTGATCGAAAAAGTGATCATAAAATACTTCACTCAAAAA
>NW_015517825.1:1326-3316 GCF_001515645.1 Sinocyclocheilus grahami | reverse complement strand
TTTTTTTTTTTTTTTAAGATTGAAAAAAATCTCTTTTCACACAATGCCTGCTTACTGTCTTTTATTCAATTTACCCAGTCAAACATGGCAAAAACTCTCTTTTCTATTATTGTGACAAATTAAAAGAAGTCCCCCAGAAGTCTTGTTTTATCTCGGTCTTTGTGGCTGCAGCAGGATTGACATCAAAATGAAAAACAGGAGAAAAAGAGAAAAATAATCGAGCCACGAAGTGCAATCCAATTTGGCATACCAGCACAAAGATGGCCGAGTGCCCTGGAGAAGACAAATAATATTAAACACAGCATCAGAATTTCCAGGAAAATGCATTTTGAAACATGTCCTGAGGCAATGCAGCCCTGCTATTGCACTAAAGTGAAGTTAGTATGCCAAAAAATATGCTGGCTGTTTTGCAAGGGTAAACTATAAGGCAGGAAAAAAACACTCACTTCTCACTGACTCATTCTGATATCACTGAGGACTTCACATGCTCCTCGTCTTTTTGTGTATAATTAATAAGTGCACATTATACCAAAAGTTTATACCATAAATACATTTGTTTACATAATCAAAATGTAATCATTTGCACAATTATCATAACTTTTTGGTATGTCATATATGCCAAGCAAGTAGATATTTCAGCACTGTTTGAGGTAAAAGCATCTACCAAATATACATGTAAAATTTTTAAATAGTTTACACAGTTGATTAATATAATAATGATTGCATTTATACAAACTGACATTACATTCAAGGTGTGCGTTCTATCAACTCTTCCATTTTTGGCAATCTGTTTTATGACATTAGTGGTGTTAGTGGTATTCTGCAAAATAAATCAATAAATAAAAATAAATAAAATAAAAACCGGCGGTTGAGAAAACTGGCAATCAATTTCAGCAATATTTGAGTATTCTCAATTTTTTTTTTTTTTCCCCAACAAATTTTTTAATAGATTGTTTTTTTATAGATTGTGTAGACCCAAGTTCAATAAGCTTGCATTTTAAGTTGAGCTGACCATGAACATTACATAATAGTGATGTAGAAGTTTCTTAGTTTGTATAACTTGTGTATATGAGCTATCTGAAAAGGTTATATAGAGTTCCTTGTATACACCAAAACAAGTTGTATATACTCATCGAAATGGAAGAAACACTAATCCCTTCAACGGTGACTAAAATAGAACTTTTGCTGCAAAATATCATCAAAAACACTACATGGAGCTAAAACATCTATTAATTCTGATTAGCAAATATTTTTCATTATAAGTCATATGCTTTAAAAAAAATGAAAATGAAAATAAAATATTCACATGCATCATTCTCAAACTTCACATTTTAAGTGTTTGTTGTTTAATATTTTAAGTTTCTCATACTAAATGGCCTACAATTTTGTTAAAATTTTTATGTAATATCAACTTTTTCTACATTCAATAGTTCAATCAACCTTTAAAAAAGACTTTGTCTAACTAAATTGATGTTAGATATTGTTTGCTCTAAAGGAATAATAAATAATAGGTCACGCCAATAATAGCAAATAATGGCAGATCTGAAAATGAAGTGTTACCACTGGGACAGTTGAGCTGGTGTGGAAGGTAAACTTGACCTTCAACCTCCAAATCCAGCCAAAAGTCCTACACAATCCACTGCAAAATCACATCCAGGTCAATAAATAACCAACAAATGAGATGAAGTCCCATCCTGCATTTGCTTCTCATAGAATACCCGGTTTTGCTTGTAAATGTGTCATATTATGGAAGTAAAATGAGCTTTTTAATGCAGGTTTGGGCTTGTTTACTGTTGTGGCTGGGTGCTTTCTGAAATATGACTTGATATGAATCATAGGCCTACCTCCTCATTCAGAAAAAGAACATTTACACAAATATGGAGTAAAAACAAAATTGATTTTCATATGCTACTAATTGCAGCTAAAAAATGTATATTTAAAATTTCATGAAGGCGTCAGAAAATGACTGCACACATATGTAGGAAGTGTC
>NW_015517825.1:0-805 GCF_001515645.1 Sinocyclocheilus grahami | reverse complement strand
TTTTGTTGAAGCCGCCAGTGTCCATTTATTTCAACATATTTTTTTTAAAATATAAATAATAAAAAAAAAAAGTTAAGAAGATTTCTTATCTTTTTTCATAAGATGAATTCAAATTATTAGAGAGATTTTTTGAGAGAAATTCTTTAAAGGGTTATTATATATAATTAAACTAAAACTTTAACTAAAAACATAAAAGTACATTTCCAGTACAATTAAATGAAAAGTAACTGAAATAAAATTTTTTAAAACTTTTAATTTCAGCTAGTTGCAAAAGCAATATTTCTCATTTGAATTTTGTTTAACTTGATGTACTAAAATAAATACAACTATAACAAAATGTACAGAAACTATATAGACACACTAAAAACTATATACTAAAAATGACAAAAAACATAACATAATTACTAAAACTTTAAATAAAATTAAAGTCAAAATTGAAAATATAAATAGAAACATTCAAAAATATTAATACAAACTATAATAGTATCTAAATACTAAAATAACACTGGTGTTTAATGTATTTTAAAGTTATTTTAAAACATTAAGCATCACAACATAAAAAAATCATTTTATTACTGCAATATTTTTCTGTATGTAATCTAGCATACTTGTACATGCATGGGTTATCAACAGGAACTCAATCTATAAAGACTTGAGGAAAAAAAGATCCTTAAGAATTATTTTTTTTTTTGCATTAATTCAAGAACAGCATGTTAGGAACAAACTTTTCCCTTTGATTACCGCCGTTCAGAAAGGCCACACTCGTGATTGCCTGTTTTCCATGGGTGGTAATAATATGGCATTA